>NW_027522813.1:0-76083 GCF_052094955.1 Ictidomys tridecemlineatus | reverse complement strand
AGAGAGCAGAGTTTGATTCTTGGGGTGCAGAAGTATCATTGCAGAGAGAAGAGGTTCGAGACTGAGGTGCAGAAGCACTTACAGAGAGCACAGGTTGGAGACTGGGGCGCAGAAGAAATGTTGCAGAGAGCATAGATTTGAGACTGGGGTGCAGAAGCACTGTTGCAGAGAGAAGAGGTTGGAGACTGAGGTGCAGAAGCACTTACAGAGAGCAGAGGTTGGAGACTGGGGTTCAGAAAGAAAGTTACAGAGAGCACAGGTTGGAGACTGGGGCGCAGAAGAAATGTTGCAGAGAGCATAGATTTGAGACTGGGGTGCAGAAGCACTGTTGCAGAGAGCAGAGGTTGGAGACTGAGGTGCAGAATGACTGTTACAGAGAGCAGAGGTTGGAGACTGGGTTTCAGAACGACTGATAAACAAAGCAGAGTTTGGAGACTGCGGTATAAAAAGACTGTTACAGAGAGCAAAGGTTGGAGACTGGGGTGCAGCAGGAATGTTGCAGAGAACAGAGAATGGAGACTGGGGTGCAGAAGAACCGTTGCAGAGAGCAGAGTTTTGAGACTGAGGTGCAGAAGTTTTGTTACAAAAAGCAGAAGTTAAATACTGGGGTGCAGACGGACTGTTACAGAGAGCAGAGTTTGGAGACTGGGGTGCAGAGGGATCTTAGAAAGAGCAGACTTTGGAGACTGATGGCAGAAGGACTGTTGCAGATAGCAGAGGTTGGAGACTGAGGTGAAGAATGGTCGTTTCCTAGAGAAGAGGTTGGAGACTTGGGTGAAGAAGGCCTGTTACAGGGAGCAGAGGTTGGAGACTGGGGTGCTGAAGGCCTGTTACAGAGAGCAGATTGGAGACTGGGGTGCAGAAGGACTGTTACAGATAGCACAGTTTATAGACTGGGTTGCAGAAGGATATTATAGAGAGCAGAGTTTGGAGACTGAGGTGAAGAAGGATTGTTACAGAGAACAGAGTTTGGAGACTGTGTTGCAGAATGATTGTTGAAGAGCAGAGTTTTCAGACTTCGGTGCAGAAGGACTGTTGCAGAGATCAGATGTACGAGAGTGGGGTGCAGAAGGACTCTTTCAGAGAGCAGAACTTGAAGACTGGAGTGCAGAAAGATTCTTGCAGGGAGCAGAGGTTGGAGACTAGGGTGCAGAAGGCCTGTTACAGATATCACAGTTTAGAGACTGGTGTGCAGAAGGATATTATAGAGAGCAGAGTTTGGAGACTGTGGTGCAGAAGGACTGTTACAGGGAGCAGAGTTTGCAGACTGGGGTGCAGAATGATTGTTGCAGAGAGCAGAGTTTTCAGACTGAGGTGCAGAAGGACTGTTGCGGAGAGCAGATGTTCGAGACTGGGTTGTAGAAGGAGTGTTTTAGAGAGTAGAACTTGAAGAATTGGGTGGAGAAGGATTGTTGAAGGGAGCAGAGGTTGGAGATTGGGGTGCAAAAGGACAGTTACAGAGAGCATAGGTTGGATATTGGTGTGCAGAAGAAATGTTGCCGAAAGCATAGATTTGTGAATGGGGTGTACAGGGACTATTACAGAGAGCAGAGGTTGGAGACTGAGGTGCAGAAGGACTGTTACAGAGAGCAGAGTTTGGAGACTGGGTAGCAGAACGACTGATACACAAAGCAGAGTTTGGAGACTGGGGTGCGGAAGGACCATTACAGAGAGCAGAGTTTGGAGACTGATGTATAGAAGGACTGTTACAGAGAGCAGAGGTTGGAGACGGGGTGCAGAAGTTTTGTTACAGACACCAGAGGTTGGATACTGGGTTGCAGAAGAACTGTTAAAGAGATTAGATTTTGGAGACTTGGTGCAGAAGGATCTTACAGAGAGCAGAGTTTGGAGACTGAGGTGCAGAATGACTGTTGCAGAGAGCAGAGGTTGGAGACTGAGGTGCAGAATGATCATTCCAGAAAAGAGGTTGGAGACTGGGGTGAAGAAGGTGTGTTACAGAGAGCAGAGTTTGGAGACTGGGGTGCTGAAAGCCTGTTACAGAGAGCAGAGGTTGGAGACTGGGGTGCAGATGGACTGTTACAGATATCACAGTTTGTAGACTGGTGTGCAGAAGGATATTATAGAGAGCAGATTTTGGAGACTGAGGTGCAGAAGGAATGTTACAGAGAGCAGAGTTTGGAGACTTGGTTGCAGAATGATTGTTGCAGAGAGCAGAGTTTTCAGACTTAGGTGCAGGAGGACTGTTGCAGAGAGCAGATGTTCGAGAGTTGGGTGCAGAAGGACTCTTTAAGAGAGCAAAACATGGAGACTGGTTTGCAGAAGGATTCTTGCAGGGAGCAGAGTTTAGAGACTGGGGTGCAGAAGGCCTGCTACAGATATCACAGTTTGGAGACTGGTGTGCAGAAGAATATAATAGAGAGCAGACTTTGGAGACTGAGGTGCAGAAGGACTGTTACAGAGAGCAGAGGTTGGAGACTGGGTTGCAGAATGATTGATGCAGAGAGCAGAGTTTTCAGACTGAGGTGCAGAAGGACTGTTGCAGAGAGGAGATGTTTAAGAGTGGGGTGCAGAAGGACTTATTCAGAGAGCAGAACTTGGAGACTGGGGTGCAGAAGTTTTCTTGCAGGGAGCAGAGGTTGGAGACTGGGGTGCAGAAGGCCTGTTACAGATATCTCAGTTTGAAGACTGGTGTGCAGAAGAATATTACAGAGAGCAGAGTTTGGAAACTGAGGTGTAGAAGGACTGTTACAGAGAGCAGAGGTTGGAGACTGGGGTGCAGAAAAACTTTTACAGATAGCACAGTTCAAAGACTGGTGTAGAGAAGGATCGTTGCAGAGAGCAGAGCTTTCAGAATGAGGTGCAAAAGGACTGCTACAGAGAGCATAATTTTGAATCTGAGGTGCAGAAGGACTATTACAGAAAGAAGAGGTTGGCAATTGGGGTGCAGAAGGACCATTACTTAGAGAAGATTTTGGAGACTGCGGTACAGAAGGACTGTTACACAGAGCAGAGTTTTGTGACTGGGGTCCAGAAGGAGCATTGCAGGGAGCAGAGGATAAAGCCTTGGGAGAAGAAGGATCATTGCAGAGAGCAGATATTGAAGACTGGGGTTCAGAAGGACTGTTCCAGAGAGTAGAGGTTGGAGACTGAGGTGCAGAAGGATCGTTACAGCGATCAGAGTTTGGAGACTGAGGTGCAGAAGGACTTTTATAGAGAGCAGAGGTTGGAGACTGGGGTGCAGAAGGATTCTTACAGAGAGCAGAGGATGGAAACTCGGGTGCATAAAGAGTGTTACAGAGAGCAGAGTTTGGAGATTCTGGTTCAGAATAACTGTTAAAGAGAGCAGTGTTTTTAGACTGGTGTTCAGAAGGATTGTTACAGAGTGCAGAGTTTTGATTCGGGTGCAGCAGGACTGTTACAGAGAGTATAGCTTGGAGACTGGTGTGCAGAAGAACTGTTACAGAGAGCAGAGGTTGGAGACAGCGGTGCAGAAGGCCTGTTACAGAGAGCATTGGTTGGAGACTGAGGTTCAGAAGGATCCTTACAGAGAGCAGAGGTTGGATACTGAGGTGCAGAATGACTGTTCCAGAGAGCAGAGTTTGATGCTTGTGGTGCAGATGTATCAGTGCAGAGAGAAGAGGTTGGAGACTGAGCTGCAGAAGCACTTACAAGAGCAGAGGTTGGAGACTGGGGTTCAAAAAGAAAGTTACAGAGAGCACAGGTTGGAGACTGGGGTGCAGAAGAAATGTTGCAGAGAGCATAGATTTGAGACTGGGGTGCAGAAGCACTGTTGCAGAGAGCAGAGGTTGGAGACTGAGGTGCAGAAGGACTGTTACAGAGAGCAGAGGTTGGAGACTGTGTTTCAGAACGACTGATACACAAAGCAGAATTTGGAGAGTGCGGTATAGAAAGACTGTAACAGAGAGCAGAGGTTGAAGACTGGGGTGCAGAAGGACTGTTGCAGAGAACAGACGATGTAGACTGGGGTGCAGAAGAACCGTTCCAGAGAGCAGAGTTTTGAGACTGAGGTGCAGAAGTTTTGTTACAGAGAGCAGAGGTTGGATACTGGGGTGCAGACGGTCTGTTACAGAGAGCAGAGTTTGGAGACTGGGGTGCAGAGGGATCTTAGAGAGAGTAGACGTTGGAGACTGATGGCAGAAGCACTGTTGCAGATAGCAGAGGTTGGAGACTGAGGTGCAGAATGGTCGTTTAAGAGAAAAGAGGTTGGAGACTGGGGTGAAGAAGGCCTGTTACAGAGAGCAGAGGTTGGAGACTGGGGTGCTGAAGGCCTGTTACAGAGAGCAGATGTTTGAGACTGGGGTGTAGAAGGACTGTTACAGATAGCACAGTTTATAGACTGGGTTACAGAAGGATATTATAGAGAGCAGAGTTTGGAGACTGAGGTGAAGAAGGATTATTACAGAGAGCAGAGTTTGGAAACCTGGGTGCAGAACGATCTTACAGAGAGCAGAGATTGAAGACTGGGGTGCAGAAGGACTGTTACAGAGAGCAGAGGTGGGAGACTGAGATTCAGAAGGACTGTTACAGAAAGCAGATTTTGGAGACTGGGGTGTAGAAGAATAGTTGCAGAGAGCAGACTTTTCAGACTGAGGTGAAGAAGGACTGTTTCAGAGAGCCAATTTTGGAGACTGGGTTGTAGAAAGACTTTTGCAGAGAGCAGAAGTTGGAGCCTGGGTTGCAAAAGAATCGTTGCAGAGAGCAGAGGTTGGAGACTGGTTTGCAAAACGATTGTTACAGAGAGGAGAGGTTGGAAAATGGGGTGCAGAAGGATGATTGCAGAAAGCAGAATTTGGGGACTGAGGTGCAAAATAATTGTTACAGAGAACAGAAGTTGGAGGACTGTTGCAGCGAGCAGAGGTTGGACACTGTGGTGCAGAAATATCATTGCAAAGAACAGAGGTTGGAGACCTTGCTGCAGAAGGACTGTTACAAATAGCAGAGTTTGAAGACTGGGTAGCAGAAGGATCTTACAGAAATCTAGGTTAGAGACTGAGGTGCAGAAGCACTGTTACAGAGAGTAGAGGTTGTATTTTGAGGTGCAGAAGGACCGTTGCAGAGAGCACAGGTTGAAGAATGAGGTGCAGAAGAATTGATACAGAGAGAAGAGTTAGGAGACTGGGGTGCAGAAAGACTGTTGCAGAGAGTAGAGGTTTTAGACTGGGGTGTAGAAGGAATTTTGCAGAGAGTAGACGTGGGAGATTGGGGTGCAGAAGAATTGAAGCAGAGAACAGAGGTTGTCGACTAAGGTGCAAAAGGACAGTTACACAGAGCAGAGTTTGGAGACTGGGGTGCAGAAGGACTGATACAGAAAGCAGAGTTTGGAGACTCGGGTGCAGAAGGACAGTTACAGAGAGCAGGGATGGAGACTGCAGTACAGAAGGACTTTTACAGATAGTAGAGTTTGGAGATTGGGGTGCAGAAGGATCATTTCAGAGAGCAGAGTATGGAGACTGAGAAGCAGAAGGATTCATGCAGAGAGCAGAGGAGGAGACTGGGGTGCAGAAGGACTGTTACAGAGAGGAGAGGTTGGAGTATGTGGTGCAGGAGGATCTTTCAGAGAACTGAGGTTGGGAAATTGGGTGTAGAAGGACTGTTGCAGAGAGCAGATGTTTGAGACTGGCTTGTAGAGGGACATTTGCAGAGAGCAGTCGTTGGAGACTGATGTGTAGAAGGACTGTTACAGAGAGCAGATGTTGGAGACTGGAGTGCAGAAGGACCATTACAGAGAGCAGAGTTTGGAGACTAGGGTGCAGAAGGACTATTGCAGAGAAAAGGTTTTGGAGACTTGGGTGCAGAAGAAATTCTGCAGAGAGCAGAGGTTGGAGACTGAGGTGTAGAATGACTTTTACAGACAGCAGAGTTTGGGGACTGGGGTGAAGAATGATATTACAGAGTGCAGAGGTTGGAAACTGTGGTGCAAAGACTGTTGCAGAGAGCAGAGGTTGGAGACTGAGGTGCAGAAGGATCGTTGCAGAGAGAAGAGGTTGAAGACTGGGGTGCAGAAGGACTGTTACAGAGAGCAGAGTTTGGAGACTGGGGTCAGAAAGACAGTTACAGAGAGCAAAGTTTGGAGACTAGGGTGTAGAAGAAATGTTGCAGTGAGCAGAGATTGGAATTTGCGGTACAGAAGTAATGTTACAAAGAGCAGAGTGTGGAGACTGGGGATCAGAAGGAATGTCACATAGAACAGAGTTTGGAAACTGGGGTTCCGAAGGATCTTACAAAGAGCAGAGGCTGGAGACTGGGGTCATTAGGACTGTTGCAGAGAACAGACGTTGGAGACTGGGGTTCAGAAGGATCATTGCAGAGAGCAGAGGTTGGAGACTGAGGTGTCGAAGGATTGCTACAGAGAGCAGAATTTAGAGACCGGGGTGCAGTAGGATAGTTACAGAAAACACAGATTGGAAACTGTGGTGCAGAATAAATGTTTCGGAGAGCAGAGGTTGGAGACTGTGGTGCAGAAGGACTGTAGCAAAGAAAAGATGTTGGACACTGGGGTGTAGAAACACTGTTGCAGAGAGCAGACGTTGGATACTGAGATGCAGAAGAATCATTGCAGAGATCAGATGTCGGAGAGTGGTGTGTAGAAGCACTTTTGCAGAGAGCAGAGGCTGGAGACTGGGGTGCAGAAGGACTGTTGCAGAGAGCAGAGGTTGGAGACTGAGGTTCAGAAGGACTGTTACAGAGAGCAGAGTTTTTTGACTGCGGTGCAGAATAACTGATACAGAAAGAAGAGTTCGGAGACTGGGGTGCAGAAGGACTGTTACAGAGAGCAGAGTTTGTAGCCTGGTTGCAGAAGGACTACTGCAGAGAACAGAGGTTGGATACTAAGGTTCAGAAGGGCCGTTGCAGAGTGATTAGGTTGGAGACTGAGGTGCATAATGACTGTTATAGAGAGCAAAGTTTGGAGAACGGGTTGCAGAAGAATCTTACAGAGAGCAGAGGTTGGAGACTCAGGTGCAGAAGGACTGTTGCAGAGAGCAGAGGTTGGAGACTGAGGTGCAGAAGAATCATTGCAGAGAGAAGAGGTTTGAGACTGGAATGCAGAAGGCCTGTTACAGAGAGCAGACTTTGGAGACTGAGTTGCAGAAGTCCTGTTATAGAGAGCAGATGTTCGAGACTGAGGTGTAGAAGGATTGTTACAGATGGCACAGTTTGGAGACTGGGGTTTAGAAGGATTGTTGAAGAGAGCAGAGGTTTCAGACTGAGGCATAGAATGACTGTTACAGAGAGAAGACGTTGGAGTCTGAGGTGCAGAAGGAATGTTTCAGAAAGCAGAGGGTGGCAATTGGGGTGCAGAAGTATGGTTATAGAGAGAAGAGGTTGGAGACTGCGGTACAGAAGGACTGTTACAGAGACTAGAGTTTGGAGACTGGGGTGCAGAAGGACTGTTACAGAGAGCAGACGTTGAAGACAGAGGTGCAGAAGGATTGTTAGAGAGAGCAGAGATTGAAGACTGGGCTGTAGAAGGACCATTACAGAGAGCAAATGATGGAGACTGAGGTGCAGAACGACTTTTACAGAGAGCAGAGTTTGTAGACTGAGATGCAGAAGGGTCGTTGTAGAGAGAAGAGTTTAGAGACTGGGGTGCAGTAGGACTGTTACAGAAAGCAGAGGTTGGCAATTTGGAAGCAGATGGACCGTTCCAAAAAGAAGAGGTTGGAGGCTGCGATACAAAAGTACTTTTAAAGAGAGCAGAGTTTGGAGACTGGGTAGAGGAAGGATCGTTGCAGAGAGCAGATTTTGGAGACTGGGGTGCAGAAGGACTGTTACAAAGAGCACAGGTTGGAGACTGGGGTACAGAAGGACCATTGCAGAAATCAGAGGGTGGAGCCTGGGGAGAAGAAGGATCATTGCAGAGAGCAGATGTTGGAGACTGGGATGCAGAAGAATCGTTAAAGAGAGCAGAGATTGGAGACTGAGGTGCAGCAAAACTTTTACAAAGAGCAGAGGTTGGCGACTAGGGTGCAGAAGGATTCTTAAAGAGAGAAGAGGATGGAGACTTGGTTTCATAAGGAGTGTTACGGAGAGCGAAGTTTGGAGATTCTGGTTATGAAAAACTGTTAAAGAGAGCAGAGTTTTGAGACTGGGGTTCAGAAGGATTGTTACAGAGTGCAGAGTTTTATTCGGGTGCAGCAGGACTGTAACAGAGAGTAGAGCTTGAAGACTGGGTTGCAGAAGAACTGTTGCAGAGAGCAGAGGCTGGAGACTTCAGTGCAGAAGGCCTGTTACAGAGAGCATTGGTTGGAGACTGAGGTGCAGAAGGATCATTAAAGAGAGCAGAGGTAGGATACTGATGTGCAGAAGGACTGTTACAGAGAGCAGAGGTTCGAGATTGAGTTGCAGAAAGATTTTTACAGAGAGCAGAGTTTAGAGACTGAGGTGCAGAAAGACTGTTACAGAGAGTAGAGTTTTAAGACTGGGGTGCAGAAGGATCGTTGCAGAGAGCAGAGGTTTGAGACTGAGTTGCAGAAGGATCTTAAAGAGAGCAGAGTTTGGAGACTGGGGTGCAGAAGGACAGTAACAGAGAGCATAGGTTGGATACTGGGGTGCAGAAGAAATGTTGCAGAGAGCATAGATTTTGACTGGGGTGCACAAGGACTGTTACAGAGAGAAGAGGTTAGAGACTGAGGTGCAGAAGGATTGTTACAGAGAGCAGAGTTTGGAGACTGGGTTGCAGAACTACTGATACACAAAGCAGAGTTTGGAGACTGGGGTGCGGAAGGACCGTTACAGAGAGCAGAGTTTGGAGACTGAGGTACAGAAGGAATGTTACAGAGAGCAGAGGTTGGAGACTGGGGTGCAGAAGTTTTGTTACAGAGAGCAGAGGTTGGATTCTGGGGTGCAGAAGGACTGTTACAGAGAGCAGAATTTGGATACTGGGGTGCAGAAGGATCTTACAGAAAGCAGAGTTTAGAGACTTAGGTGCAGTAAAAATGTTGCAGAGAGTAGAGGTTGGAGACTGAGGTGAAGAATGATCGTTTCAGAGAGAAGGATTTTAAGACTGGGGTGAAGAAGGCATGTTACAGAGAGCAGTGGTTGGAGACTGGGGTGCTGAAGACCTGTTACAGAGAGCAGAGGTTGGAGATTGGGGTGCAGAAGGATTCTTGCAGGGAGCAGAGGTTGGAGACTGGGGTGCAGAAGGCCTGTTACAGATATCACAGTTTGGAGACTGGTGTGCAGAACGATATTATAGAGAGCAGAGTTTGGAGACTGAGGTGCAGAAGGACTGTTACAGAGAGCAGAGGTTGGAGACTGGGTTGCAAAATGATTGTTGCAGAGAGCAGAGTTTTTAGACTTAAGTGCAGAAGGACTGTTTCAGAGAGCAGATGTTCCAGACTGGGGTGCAGAAAGAGTGTTTCAGAGAGCAGAACTTGGAGACTGGGGTGGAGAAGGATTGTTGCACGGAGCAGAGGTTGTAGACTGGGGTGCAGAAGGACTGTTATAGAGAGCAGAGGTCTTAGACTGGGGTGCAGAAGGCCTGGTACAGAGAGCAGAGCTTTGACACTGTGGTGCAGAATGATTGCTGATAGCTGGTGAGCCTTCTTCTGGACACCTTCTCTTCTGCACAGTCCATCTAGCCCTCTCTCCTCACCCTGCTCTCTTTTGGCTTTGTGAGCACCTGTGACTTCCACAGTCACTCTAAGCCATGACTCCCAAGCCTATCTCCTGGGATCCTGTCCCGCTGCCTCCTGGAATCTACTTGGGGAGACTCCGCAGGTACCCAGAACTGAGGCCCAACCTCCTTTCCTCATTTTCTCTCCCCTGACATGCTCCTTCTCATTTTTTTTATATGTTTTAATTAGTGATCCCACTGCCACTCAGCTACCCCACAGACCAGGTGCCCTCTTGTGTCCTGGTTACCAGGACTTTTAAGTGCTCCACACAGGGCTCCTCTTCAGAGCTTTCCCCCAAGCTCCAAATGTCACATCTTGAGTTACCAGATATTTCCTTTTAATCTTGTTTTGGCACCTGATTACTCTCCCAGACTACATGAAGGTATTCTAACCAAAGCACATGGACTGTAGAGACTATTATGGCTAAGAAATAAGGTATCCCCCGACCAAAAGCTCAGGGTCAGCCACAGTAGCAGTGTTCAGAGGTGAAATGATTAGACTGTGAGACTTGTGACCTAATCTGTGGATCCATCCATTTTGTGGGTTAATTATCTGAAAGGCCCACTTTACTGAGAGGAGTGTGGGCAGGTGGAGTGTGGCTGGGGAAATGCCCTGGGGAATCACATCTTGTTTCCTGCGAACTGTCTCCTCCTGTCCCCTCCCCTGCCCCAACCTTCTGGCTGCCATGTGCTAGGGATGCTTCCCTTCTTGTTCCCTTCCACCTCGGTGTCCCTCTTCATCTCAGGCATGAAGCAATGGGTCAGCTGGCCCCATACCAAACCTCCAAGCCAGGAGGCCAGAGTGCATCTCCCCCTCTGGGTTGTTCTGGTCAGGCCTGTGGTAACTGTGGCAACCGTGGACTGACCCAGGGAGTAGGTGTTATGAGTGGATTGGACCCACAACCGTTTCCTAAATCCACAGATTCTGTCATTTTCAGAGCTCAAGCCATTTTCTTCTGGATGGCCTGTTTGCAGCCTGCCCTCACCTAGAATGTGGTCTACTAGTGATTATTGAGATTCTCCAGCCGTCCTGGTCCTGCCCATTTGCACACCACAGCTAGCTCCTAGGCAGCCAGACCCATGGACCTCCTGCTGCCCACTGAGGAGAGAAGAGAGATTTTCTGAGGACCCTGTTAGAAGTCCACTCTTATTTTTTTTAAAGACCACATTCAGAGGGCATGTTTCAGGCAGTCCTTCACATGCGTCTTTGAGAAATCAGACTCACAATGATTTTTGTGATTCTCTCCCAGGCTCCAATAACCACCGCTCTACTCCCTACTTCTCTGAGATCAACATTTTAGCTTCCACAAAGAAGTGAAAAACTGCTATTTCTCTTTATGTGTCTGGCTTATTTCACTTAATATAATTTCTCCCATGAGCTAGTTTTAAATAGAAACTCCACAACAAATTCTTTTATGTCGGATTTAAATTTTATTCTGAAGAGATAATTCGAAATGGTCACATATGTTTATGTAGGAAAATGTTCATTAAAATTTTTATAGGACTGGAGATGATCTGAATGTTTAGCCAAAGGGGAGAGATTAAGTTTATTTAAGAGAGATGTAAGTTTATTGATCATCTCAATAAATGCAGAAAAAGCATTTAACAAAATATAGCACCCCTACCTGTCAAAACAGTAGAAACACTAGGGACAGAAGGAACTTTGTAAAAGCATTGTAAAAGCTATCTATGCTAAACCCAAGGCAGCATCATTCTAAGTGGAGAAAGGTTAAAAGCATTCACTCTAAAAACTGGAAGAAGACAGGGTGCCCCCTCTTTCACCACTTGTATTCAACTTCATCTTTGAAATTGCCAGAGCCATTGGAAAAAATAAAGAAATTAAAGGTATACAAATAGGTCAAGAAGAATTCAAATCTCACTCTTTGCTGATAGGATCATGTCATCTTCTTAAACTTTTTATTAGAGCATAATAGTTGTACATAGATGTTGGGTTGATTTGGAAAAGGTCCTACGTGCATGGAATCTGATTTACTCCTTTCAGTTCCCACCCTCCATCTCTCTCCCCTTCCCGCCCCCATTTTCCTTTCTCTACTGATCTTTCTTTGGGTCATTTATTTGTTAATTTCTGACTGGTGCTTTCTACATATACATACAGGTACAGTCCCCTGTGGTAGGCTTCCATGTGCACATAACATGATCTGCTTAAAGACCTTTCACATTTCTTCCCTTCCCAAACCTCTCCGCCCTCTCATTCTCCTTCTACTTCACTGATCTTCCCTGTATACTTAAGATAGCCAGTCCAACCCCACTTCATCAACTTCTTTCCTCTATTTTGCTCTCGCCCTGATAATTTCAGCATTGTATAGGAATAGTTAACTTTTGCCTTTCCAAACACAGAGATCAAGATTGATGTAAAATGAGAAAAACTCTACATTGGAAAACACTGAAGGCAACACCGACTGCTTCTGCAGATGATAACTCTGCTTTGTAATTTTTTTCTTAACATTTGCAATGAAAATGTACTCGAATGGCTTTCTGTTGGCTTCTAGGAATTCTCTGGTTACTCTCTCCCACCATCACCACTACAAATGTGTGCGGCTCCATGGGTCTGATTCCCTGAGACCAGTTCCAAAGGTTATCAGTCTCCAGGCTGCTTTTCATTCGATATTATTTGCCATGTTGCTACAGATTAACAAGCCTGTTTGGGGTTCTCTTAGTCCATTTTCATCATGGTCTCTTTTTCTCTGTTTTGTACCAATAACAACATTGGAAATGAGCAATCAATCATTTGTCACTGAATTCATCTTCTTGGGATTTTTCAACCACTCCAACCTACAGGGCTGGTTCTTCCTGCTCTTTCTGGTCATTTACCTGACCACTGTCCTGGGGAATATGCTCATAATAGTGGCCACCAGGGTCAATCCTGCTCTCCACACTCCAATGTACTTTTTCCTCAGCAATTTGAGCTTCTTAGACGTCTGCTACACATCCACCACCCTCCCAGTACTGCTGGTGAACATCTTCTGGAAGAAGAAGGCCTTTTCTTATGAGGGCTGCCTTTCCCAGATCTTCTTCTTGGTGACAAGTGCTGGCACAGAAGGCGTCTTACTGGCTGTGTGGCCAGTATGACTGCTGTGTGGCCACCTGCCGTCCTACTCAGTACCCAGTCATCATGAGTGTGAAGGTCTGTGTTGGCTTGGTGACTGGGTCCTGGCTGTGTGGGCTGGTGAATTTGGTCACACACATGGTGCTGGCCATCACACTCACACTGTGTGGGCCCAATCAGATCAGCTACTTTTTCTGTGACACCCCATTGCTCCTGAAGCTCTCCTGCTCAGACACTTCTGTCAACGAATCTGCGCTCCGCCTTGTCAGTGCCACCATGTGCCTGAGCCTCTGACTCTTCACTGCAGCCTCCTACGCACTCATCATGGTGGTCATCTTGAGAATTCTCTCTTCCCAGGGCAGGAGGAAGGCCTTCTCCACCTGTGCGTCCTCCCTCACTGTCGTGGTGGTCTTCTATGGAACAGCCAACTTCCACTATGACAGGCCCAGAGAAGGCTAGACACGCACACTCTGGTCTCTGTGCTCTTCTGTGTGGTGACCCCCATGTGTTGAAGCCCATCATTCACAGCCTGAGAAGCAACGAGGTCCAGAGTGCCCGGAAGAAGCTTGCTGAGAGACAGACTGTATAGTGAGATTAGAACTAGATGATGATTTCATTCTAGGAAATGTCTTAGTTGTAGAAATATGTGAACTCTTCAGAAGCAATTAGAAGAGCACTCTCTCTATACACAGTGTCTCATGAACACTGTGGTGCTTCTCCAACCAGGGGAAGGACACTGTGCTAAGTATGTGACACATTGTGACCTCACCTGGGTTCTCTAATCCACAGGTATTTCAGAATATTTTTATTACTTTTCTCTCCAAAAAAAGCTTAAACCCAAAGCAGTCAATCTCCTTTCCCCCAATATTGCAGTTCTAGCCAACACTAGTGAATGTTAAGTGCTATGTGCAATGTGACTTTGACTTGCATTTTCCTAATGTATCTTGATTCTAAGTTTTAAATAAACACCATTTCTGTGTTTCTCCTTCACATGTGGAAAGACCCACGTATACACTCGAGTTTCTGTGGATATTTTTAATGAAGTAATACCTTATACGCCTTTTGGATCTGACTCCTTTCACTGAGAATGTTTGCAATTTTCAGTTATATTGTAGCTTGTATTAGTATTTTAGTTTATTCCTCCTTATTGTGACTGATTTCCATCTTATGAAAATGCAACATTTATTTGTTCATTTCCTACTGGATTGTAATTTTTACTTTGTGTCTGTGTGGGTGTCATACTGCACATTGAACCCAGAGCCTCCTGCAAACTAAACAATGTTCTACCACTAAGCCAAAGCCCAACCCTTTTAAAAATTTTGTTTTGAGACAGGGTCTTGCAAATTTGCCCAGGTTGTCCCTGAATTTGTGATCCTCCTGCCTCAGCTTCTTGAGTAGCTAGATTACAGACCAGCCTGGTCATTTTCACTTTTTGACTAATATGAATAACATTCGTATATATAATATGAACATTATGTATAATATGAACATTATATGAACATTCATGTACAAATCATTGGTGGACAACTTTTTTATTTATCTTGAGTTTGTAAGTAGGAGTGGAAGAGGTGGATCGTTAACTCCAAATTTAACTTTCTGAAGAAGTTCCAGAACATTTTCAGACCAGTGGAACCAGCTTACTTATTATTAAGAGTGGTGAATAAAGCTTCTGATTTCCTCACTCTCTTAACAACACATCATTATCATTCCTTTTATTGTGACGACCCTAGAATGTGTGGAGTGCTTCCTCAAATGTGCTTTAGCTTTGCCTTTCCCTGATGGCTAATCATTCTAAGATCTTTTAGGAGTACTGTTAATGTGTCTCTCCTAAGCATGAGGAAAACCCCATTGTATTATGAGAAATTTTAAGTTTTAGAGACTTACCTCTTTATCTAATACATTTATTTTTATTTTTGTGTCGTATAATACTACAAGACTTTCAAGCTTGTTGTCTTTTCTCCATCTGTGCCCAAAAGAGCTGTGTGATGACTCTTTTTTTCCCCTACTTTTAAATTCCGTAGCAAACTATTTCTTCACCAGGTCATGAGCATCAGCAGGACCATAAAATTAAGGGGCACAAAGTCATACAGGGTTTGGTAATGGATCAGCATGTAGAAGGAGTGGATCAGCTGAAGATAGTGGGGATGCTTTTATTATTGTGGCTTCTAATATCTGTCCATCTGGCAAAGTATGTAACATGAAGGAAAAACTTTATATGCCGTGCGAAATCCATCCCAATATGTGTACACCCACCCTGACCCCTTTCCTCCCTAGTGAGAAGGAAAGGCAGTCTTGAGGTTTCAGCCACTCACAACTTCATAGCAGAAATCTCACTCTGAACTTCACTCACCCACATCCCAGAAGAGAGAGGACGCTGATCTTCTCACTGCATCCTGGGAACAGGTGATTGCCAAGAGATTAATGAATCCAACAGCGAATTAACTGCTCTTCATTTTTGCAGTTGAACTCAAGCCGTTGCCCTTGAGTTGTGTTTGCACACTGAGGAGTCCCAGAACAGCTGCAGAGGAAAGGCTCGATGCATATTCCAAACAGGTCAGCTCCAGACCTCTATAAAAGTCCATCACAGGAAAATGAATTGTGAGAGATCAGAGGATTTTGACTCCTTCATGAGGCCACAGATATGCGAAAGGCAACTTTCAGAATAACAGGTCCGTTTTGTGGTGATTGGAGACCAACAGCCAGTTTTACCAAGAGCTTTCTTTGCAGCTCAGGTGCTAGTATGGAGAGCAGCAAGGGCCACACCAAAACCAGAAATCTACTCCTCTCTGTGAGAGTTGCTGGTAAGTAGTTTAGTTACCATCACAATTTTCAAAAACTCTATCCCAGAATCAGGATATACCTACACCTTAAAAAAATATTAGAGAATATTGTACATATTTTCATTACCATTTTGATGGCATTTATGTAATGACCTATCATAGCGCCTTTTCTATGTGTGTCTAAGTTTCCACAACACTACTTGTATTGCCAGAGTAGAAATAAATTCAGAGGTTATCACAAAACCTGAGGAATTTAGCATCATGCCTCCAGTACTGGAAGAAAACCCAAAACATAACCAGAAACCCTGGAATGCCTAAATTTCTTAAGTGAGATGATGTGTGTGGAAAATTACTTATGATAAACAATAGATAATGCTAAGTGTTAATCCTCTGATTTTGATGAGCAGGACAGAAAGGAATAATTTTTAGGGAGAAAGTACAGGGAAACATTCCCATTATGATACAATATAGCATAATAATAGACCTACCAAAATATATTTTTAAATAAAAATAATTATTGTAGAAGAAGTTATGTTTAGAAACGTATTCATTCACTAACTAGAGGTTTTCATCTTTATCTTACAACACATGGATGCTTGGGGAGGGGAGTTGCAAGCAATTTATTAACTGTAATAAGTTTCTGAAGCTTGTGAGTAATCTACTTCATACAAAACCCCCCTCCTTTAGAAATATTATATTTTGGGGTCACACATAAGGGACTTCATTCTCGGTCACCTGACTTTGAGATGACTGATTGGGAAAGAAAGATGCAGAGTTGCTTGTTCTGTGGGAACTGAGCCAATGGTCTCCATAAGGAATATGTCTAGGAGACAGAAGACACTGAGTTCATCAGAAGCCGCTGGGCTATGCTGCCTCACTTATGCCTACAGAGGCTTTATTTTTCTCAGCAAGATATCTGCACCAGAACTACTGAACAGAAATGTCCTCTCGCCTCTGTCAAGTCTCTGTTAGATCCTTTAGGTCCCACACAGTACCGTCTTTAAAAAATCTCTTAAAAACTCTGCTCCATGGATGTACTTGACAGACCTTCTTCATTCTTCAAACCTTTACTGAGTGCACATTTACACAAGGTGTTGCCCTAATGTTTAGAACACAATTGAGAGGCCCAACTAGGACCTGGAGGAGCACATATTCAAGATGGAATGAGGGGCTTTGACAAGTATTAAGTGCTCCATTCCCAGAGCTGCCCAAGCAAACACTAAGGGAAAATAATGATAATTTGTAGATTACATAGAATTGTTACCAATTTTCCTGCACATATTGAGTTCATCTTCCAATTAGATTGTAAGTTGGTTGAAGGACAGTGTCGGAGACCAGCTCCAACAGGGGGTCTCAGGAGACGTATGGATGGTGAGGAGTCGGCGAAAGAGTTGGTGGAGAAACAACACAGACACCAAAGTGAAGGTGTTGATCCCAATCTTTACTTGTGAAGTTGATCATATATACTTTTCATTTTGGCAGGCTTACAGTACTTTGGGGTTACAAAACAGGAATCATTTTTCCAACAAAACAAAATATTATATAGCTACAATTAGAATAGAAGAATGGATCTTGGCTTATGCATAAGCAAGCATTTGTACTTTCAGTTCGAGTTTTGCTTTGAGCAGTTTCTGCTTAGTTATCTTTTAATAATAGTTAGTAATGTCCCAAACTATTGGCCTATACCTTGACTATTCTTTCTTGACTTACTGACTAGAACCGGTGCAATGGTTACGGCAAGTAGTTGCTTTGTTATTACTTGTAACCAAAAAAAGTAAGAGAACAAACCATTGTGCACAGGAACAAGAACAAGTTGCCCAGTACTAAGCACTAATCTATCTTCTTAACATTAATTTTCCTTCTCTAGATTTTAATTTAATTTCTCAACAACTTCCTTGACAGGAATACAGGGAGTTTTTCTTTAGACATTAACAATTTACACTCCACAGCTAAATCATTGCATTTAGAGAAAACAGATCTATGCTTTAGAAGTAATTGCATTAATTGGGAAAGTCATGATTTTTCTTTTATACTTAATGGTCATATGAGAAATCAAAACTATACTTATTAAAGGAATACAAAAACAAATCAGCCCATTCCCAGAAACATACTGCACTCCTCCAGAGGATGGACGCCTTGCGCCATCCACCTCAGTAGGGCCTTGCCATTGCCTGAGTCAGGGGAGGGGCGCAGCAGGACAGGGATGAGATCTTATCCTCTTTGTGTTTCTTAGTAGATCTGGCTTAGGACTAAATTAGACCCTGTATAGGAACAAAATTGGTTTGAATTAAAACTAACCACTACCAAGAAAAAGAATTTTAAAATCCTAAATGGAAAACAGTATTTTTTATTTTTAAAAATTTTATAACTAGAAGGCTCTGATATATTGTAAGAGGTAATAATTTGTCTTCCCTTTCCCCTTTATGCTAGAAGAAGCACAGGTGAAATAAAAAGAACTGAAAGAGCTGGCACAGTGGTGCACGCCTGTAACCCAGCAGCTCAGGAGGCTGAGGCAGGAGGATAGTGAGTTCAAAGACAGCCTCAGCAAAAACAATGCACCAAGAAACTCAGTGAGACCCTGTCTCTAAATCAAATATAAAATAGGGCTGGGGATGTGGCTCAGTGGTCAAGCCCCTGAATTCAATCTTCGGTAACTGCCCCCCTACACCCCAGCTCCCCCCCAAAAAACTGAAAGAGATGTTAAATGCTGAATTGAGTGCTGAGGGCATCCCTGCATGTTAGGTGAAAGAGCCCAGCCTCCCCCAAAGTGTGTCCTTGGACCAGCATCACTGGGAACACTTGGAACTCACTGACTGATGTCAACTGTTCTGCACAATGACCTCTGATCTTTCCTTCGGCTCCAAGCACCCACACCACATGGAAAAATATGTGGACAACTCTGGGCCAGGCCAGATAGATCATAGATTTCACAGTAATAAATTCACATTGCCACAAGCACCTGAAATCATTCAGATATTTTTCTGAATAAATCGACCTTGTAATGTGTGTGTGTTTATGTGTTTGTGTGTGTGTGTGTGTGTGTGTGTGTGTGTGTGTGTGTGTGTGTTTTAAGAAATTTACTGGGCAACATAAAAATTGGATTTAAAAATTTTAATCATTGCTTGTTCTATTGAGATCAAATGGGAATCATTGTTTCCCTGATGTGCATAAGGGTTTTCATGATCACTCCATTCTTCCTCGTGTTGGTCATGCCCATTTTTTTTTTTTTTTGTTTGAGGAAATGAATCCGTGAAGTTAGTCAGCAAAACATTTTATTTATTGTCAAAGCAAAAAAAAAAAGTTCTTCTTTTAACACTCTAGACTTATTTATTTTATTTTGTTTATATTTAGATTTTAAAATTAGTTGTGATTAACTGAAGCACCAACTTTCTATTGAAATTTAAATACTTTAAGATTCTTAAGGCCCTGAGATTTGAAATTTTAATGAAATCTGTGTTATCCTATTAATCATGTGCAATGAATTATTAGAACCAAAGACAAGAATGTCTGGGCATTGAAGATAATAAGACAGTTTACTAATATATGGTATTATCATCAGGTAACAAAGCATCACTACAAATAATAGTTATTAAATGATAAATTTTCTGAGTCAATTTCTTTTTTGTTTCTTAAATCATAACTGTTAATACATATTAAATGTACAAATTAATGTACATTATGTAAATTAAAGGGATTCATTGATGTTTCCCTACTTGCATTAATATATTGTGCATTAATTTCAATTCTTTTTTCTGTAACATGGGGATAATAGGTTATCTTATAGGTTGTTGTGTAAACCAAATAAGTTAATGCATGTAAAAGTCTTATAGGCATTTAATAAGTGTTAGGTATTTTTATCTAATGTGTGTCTCTATTCGTTACTCAATTTGAAAAATCCTGATTAGACTCAGGTATGTAAAAATTCATCTTTTCAAAGAAATTCACTGAGTTTTGATAAAATGGATTATCCGAAATTCAATCTAATTTTTACAGAAAACATGCCACTTTTAAACTACATTAAACAAGGTTTTTAAAGTCAGGCATTTATGTGTATTGAAGTAATCTAAGAAGACTCACACTCAAATTATTTTTCTATGATATATGCCCTAGATGATTATGATAATTATGTTTATTATTATTGCAGAGCAGAGGGTTTACTATTAAGTTGATCTAATTCCTATGCTGCATTATGTAAATTCTAAGGAGCAAGTACATATTGTGTCACAAAGTGTCATTCATGAGTTATGATTGTTAATAATGGATTCTAATGGTGACCATGATGATGATTCAATCTAATGCCCTACATTAATAAAGAGCATAGAGGATAAGGAAAATTGTTTGGGTATCATCCTTCACCCTACCCCATACCCGTGACCTACAAGAAATTAGCAGGTAAAACCAAGGAAAAACTTATATGTAGATAAAATTATATAAACATACATTGGGAGATTTTTTTAATGCCCCATGAAATTGTCCCTCCTGAACTGACCTTTATATTTAAGACCTTTACAATAGCAGTATGCACTACTTCAGAGATTGTATTTTTAAATCCCTGAACATTTACGTTTAGTTTTCCCTTTTACACATCCACAGACCATGTACCAATTTCCCATAGTAAAATCTGCTGGAACTGCCTTCTATGTGGAATTTTATTTTTTTTGAAAACATCTAGATATCTACCTATAAAAGAGATTGTCATATTGATCTTTTTAATATGGGGAGTTAAAAGAAAGTACATGTCACTGATTTCTAAATGACTTGACGTTCATCCAGGTAGTTGATAGAGAAAACAGAGAACGTAAGAAATGTCAAGTACATGTAGCTTCCAGCTCCTTTTCAAAGTTGATTTATTGTAAATCAATGCTAATAAGGTAACCTCTTGTTTAGGGAAATTATTTAGAGAAAGTGATACCTACAACTGACCTAGATAGTGTGGTGTTTTTAGTCATTTCTGGATAAACTTTTACTACAATTTTCGTGAACACCAAGTATCACAAGAATCCGTACTTTCTCTATTTCCTTCTCTACTTTCTCTATTCTCCTGGGGGATTTCATATTCACCCTTTGCTGTAACAGTTGCCCTCAAGAAAATGACTCCCAAATCCACACCTGCAGTTCTAGGCTGTCTGTGAAGGGCATTTCCACGTGATTATCCCACAGATAACTCACATTCAACATTACTCAAATCGAATCAACCAAAACCTCCTCTACATCTGCTATTCCTCATATATTCCTGTTTTCTTTAGTGATCCCACCAGCTAGCCAGCCTGCCCAAACTGATTTGTTGTCTTTACCGTGTCCTCTTCAAATAGAACTTTAAAGTTCTCCATATCCTTCTCCATGAGGGCTTCAGAGATTTTCTCCCACCTTCAATACAGCACGTCTTCAGATACAGACCACTTCATTTTGATCTTGTTTTAGCACTCAGATCACTCTTTTGAACTAAACAGGTGTATCTAAAACTTGGGGAACCAGGTTTTACAGTTATCGACCCCTGCTCCTTAAACTCACATGCACAATTCCATGAGTGGGTCTATCTGCGTGTTCTAGACCTACAGATCTGATGATTTTCTAAAACCCAGTCTATCTCCCTCCAGATGTCCCTATTTTCAATCTGCACTCACCTGAAAGAGACTTATTGTCCCCTATTGTTTATACTCTGCAATCATTGATGTCCATGTTCATACCCAAGCCTTGCTTCCAGAGACACACCTGGGCTTTCTCACCCATGGCATGGTGGGGGGTGGGACGTTTTCCGAAGTTTCTATTGCCAAGAACCTTTCTTAGAAATGAGGCCTGACACAACTTCACAGAGCCTAGTTTCGGCCCCATAGGATGATACCCTGCCACCTCTCCTGAAGTAGCAGGCTCCTCAGAATGACCCAGGGCTTAGCAACATCCACTGGTACTATCCCACCAGCCCCTTGAAGCCTAGCTGGAGTCTCCATAGAAACAGGGTACATCTCTATGGAAATGGACTCCCTTCTTCCTCCCCAGTGTGATGCAGCTCTCAGAGAAGCTCAATAGTGAGGGTCTTTCCATTTATAGGAATTAGGATAACCAAGTGTTCTGAGCTTGCTGAGCCTTAGATGGCAGATTCCTGCTATATTCTTTGAGATTTCTGCCATCAATGTTGCCTGAGATGCCAACTTTCCATCCCACTAACTATAAGACAGTGTTCTCAGTCAAGACCAATCCCACAACCAATAACACACACACACACACACACACACACACACAAACACACACACATGCACACACCCACCATCATGGTGAGCAAGGTGAACAACTAACCGAAGTCTGGGGAGAGATAAGCAACCAAAATAATCCAGGCATTTTTTTAACTATGGGAGAACACACTAGATACATAGGTGTTTATTTATAAAAAAAAAAAAAAAACTCAAGTAAAAAATAGTTAATGGATTGCTAAAGACTAAGTAAAGACTGGTTTAAGAGCATAAAGACCCAGAGGGTTGTAGACATAAGATGTTTGTATTTTTTTCTTTTTCTCCATGGATTCCACCAAATTCTCCCAGGAAGATAGGGAAGTATTCTGAGAAAGTGTCTTTAACGGTATCATTTCTTGGATAGATAGAGGGACAAAGAGCAGCAACAGCAGCCAAAACTCCTCCCAGACCCATTTCCTGATTTTTGAATAGAACAAAAGCTGTAATCTTCAGGGGCAAGAGTAACAGAAACTGTTACATTAGGACACTCAACGGAAAACCTTTGCAGATATGAAAAGGAACAGGCTGAAATGTCTAACGTCGGGAGGAATAAGAACTAGGCTCAGCTATATTGCTAGAAAGTGGGTCATTGTGAAGGCTATATCCCTGTGACTGAGTTTACAGTACCTAAGGCAGGGCGTCCTGGAAACATCAGAAATCCCTTCTCTGTTTCCCACTAGTCCACTAACATGCATTGACTGAAAATAACAGTAGAATACAGCTGAGAATTCTTCAAGAAATAGATTATCTCTGGAGAACAGCGAAAATAGAATACACAAAAGCAAGCAGGGAACAATATTATCAAACAAAACTCAGCCATATAGAATAAGGATAACATTACAGTCAATTGACATCAATCCCAGAATGCAAGGCTGATTCAATATTCAAAAATTCAATCAACCGAATTTCTATAGTAACAAACTAAATAAGAAAAAATATATATCATTTCAATAGATGCAGAGAAAATAAGAAAAATTCAATATCTATTTATGATAAAAACTATAACTAAATGAAACTAGGGGCAAAGTCCAGTGGTAGAGTGCATGCTTAGTATGCATAAGGCTCTAAATTCAAAACCCAGCACACATACACCAAAAAAAAAATACTAGTAAAAAATAGATAGACATTTTCTAACTTGATAAAAAGCATTAAGTAAATGTAATGTGCCAGGCAAATAGCTTATATTATCTCAAAACATTTTCAGCAGTTTTTAAATAAACATCATTAATATCCTAAGCAAAAAACAAACTGAGGAAAGCAGATGAGCTGACATTTTTACAAACAACATCTAGTAAACAACAGATGGATTTCAATCCACATCTATCTGGACCAAGAGCCTACTGTTTTACTATAATATTTTTTATTTAAGATTAAAAAAAGAACAGAAATTTTAGTTGAAAATAATGGATCACGGATTAGCATGGGTAACATGATAGAAAATCAGTAATTGTATCAATCATTTTTTTTCAGGAAATGTAATGTTTGGTGAGGTAAATCTTATAATACAAAAGAAGAAAAATACCTAAGTATATATCATTACTCAAAATTTTTTGTATCTTATAAAACTTAAAAAAATAAAAGTTTCTACTGAAAAAAATAGATCAATGTATTTAAAAGCAGGTGACTTATAATTTCACTTTTAAGAAATAATCAGAGATGATCACAGATACATATGTATGAAAGCTTCTATTCCAATATTTATGATAGTAAATTAAATGGAAAGTATCTATACTCAATAAAAAGGGAGATATTATTTTAATTTCATGTTAGGAAATAAAGATTACAACGCAAACAACTAAATAGAGTACAACAATATTGGGAAATTTTGCTTTGGATATTTTAAAGATAGATAGATGTAGAATGGGTTAAATGCAAAGAGAGCTTTGATTTTATGACCTGTTCTATTCTTCTGAATAACTTTCTACATTTTCTTCATTTTTCCACAATGAAAACTTATTACTTGAAATAACAGACATACAAAAAAAAATTCATCACAGTGAAGCACAGTGTTAGGAAGGAGATACTGCAGATTCAATGAGACACAGAGGTTGATAGCTGGTTGTGCATTTTGACCAAGTCTCCATTTACTCTTACAAAAGAGCACCTATGCAAAAGTCTGTGAGAAGTTATGCTCTCTCTAAAGTCACTCCTATATGTCTCTTTCCAGAGTCCAGGCATCTCTGTATACAATATTATTTGCCATGTGGCTGCAGATTAACAACCCTTTTTGGGGTGCTCTCAGTCTATTCTCGTCATGGTCTCTTTTTGTCTGTTTTGAAGCTATGATACCATTGGAAATGAGCAATCAATCATTTGTCACTGAATTCATAATCTTGGGATATTCCAACCACTCCAAAATACAGGGCTGCTTCTTTCTGCTCTTTCTGGTCATTTACCTGACCACTCTCCTGGGGAACATGCTCATAATAGTGGCCACCAGGGTCAGTCGTGCTCTCCACACTCCATTGTACTTTTTTCTCAGCAATTTGAGCTTCTTGGACGTCTGCTAAAGCCCCACCACCCTCCCAGTACTGGTGGTGAACTTCATCTGGGAGAGGAAGGCCATTTCTTATGAGGGCTGCCTTTCCCAGATCTTCTTCTTGGTGACAAGTGCTGGCACAGAAGACTTCTTACTGGCTTTGTGGCCAGTATGACTGCTGTGTGGCCAACTGCCGTCCTCCTCAGTACCCTGTCATCATGAGTGTGAAGGTCTGTGTTGGCCTGGTGACTGGGTCCTGGCTGTGTGGGCTGGTGAATTTGGTCACACACACGGTGCTGGCCATCACACTCACTCGGTGTGGGCCCCACCAGTTCAGCCACTTTTTCTGTGACACCCCAATGCTCCTGAAGCTCTCCTGCTAAGACACCTCTGTCACCGAGTCTGCGCTCCATGTGGTCGGTGCCACCATGGGCCTTAGCCCCTGCCTCTTTACTGCAGGCTCCTATGCACTCATCATGGCAGCCATCCTGGGGATTCCCTCTTCCCAGGGCAGGAGGATGGCCTTCTCCACCTGTGCGTCCCCCCTCACTTTCGTGGTGGTCTTCTATGGAACAGCCAACTTCCACTATGACAGGCCCAGAAAAGGCTGGACACGGACACCCTGGTCTCTGTGCTCTTCTGTGTGGTGAGCCCCCTGTTGAGCCCCATCATTCACAGCCTGAGAAGCAACGAGGTCCAGAGTGCCCTGAGTAAGCTGGCTGGAGGGTGTGCATCCCTTTGCAGGATCAAAGTCTAGACCAATCTTCAAACTGGAGTATACAGTCTTTTGAAAAAAGATGCCTCCCAGGGAATGGTAGGCACCTGGTTAGAGAGTCTGTATCTGGTGCTTCAACTCCAACTCCCGCTTTTAAAATCTTTGAGACTCCTTTCTCTCCTCTCTTTTAACAAACACCCTTTTCCCCCACTTTCAGGTTCAAGTGTGTCGTACACCTTGTGTGGGTGTTCAGCACCATCTCTGTCCTTCTGTGTTCTCCCCACACAAGAGGGACAGAAAGTACGAGAACCTCGTTTCCCACACTCCCCTGCCTGCATGCCTCCATTTTATAAGATTTTTTCAAGATCAGCCAAACACTAGGCAGAGAGGATAAAAGGAAAGGAAAAAAAGCAGGTTCTTTTGGATCCCATAGCAGCAGCAGCAAACCAGCCCTGTAGAGGCAGGAACTAATCTCCTTGGTGCCAGGAGCTGTGTGTGCAGGCTCCTAGACAGCTGTTCCTGAATGTGGGTCACAGTATCGTGGAATGAGCGTCTCTTTCCAGGGAAGTTAGGGTTTCTATATATGGGGTGGTGTCACCTGTCCTATTTTCTTTTTATTTTCCAGATCTCCCAACCATTTTAATAAAATTTTTCAGTGTCAACTTCCTCTACCCTAAGACAACAAGAGTTGTTCTTCATCTCTACCTGACCACGGTGGCACTGACCACAATAGTAATTTACATCAGAGATGGTTCTAGATAGCAGATCTGAGGAGGTAGGTTGGATGTCTGACCTGAGGGAATTAATATGTTTATGATGTCACAGCCATGGGAAAGGAGACCTGATAATTCCTGGTGTGCAATGACCCAACAGAGACTTTAAGTTATCATGGCCTGAAATCAAATGTCTATGAAAAACTGAGCTTTGGAATATCACCATCGACCTTCAGGGTGGGAATGAACATTACAACATGAATACAGACTGCTGTTACTGACTGCAGTGGGAGACTTACAGAAAGAAAATGATAGGTTCAAGAATTATATTCCTCCTTCAAGTCAGGTTCAGATCATCAGAAATATTTTCTCTCTGGAAATTGATAAAGGTTAATATCAGAATAAAACATCCAATTCTCCAAATTGCAGAAGTACAAAGAAAATTATAAATACACAATTTCTCCAGGTCTCTCTTATGTCAATTAGGACAATAATGGGAGAATGATTGAGACCCTGTTAATTAGATTGGCAAAATACCAGTGGAATTAGACAAATCTCAGAGCCTTGAACCTTGAAATCTCCATTAACCCTCTTTGCTCTCAGAAGCAGCCCCTCCTCCCCCAAGGAGACTAGCTTTCCCTAAATTGAATACCCTATAATGACTCTACCAGGGAGGTTGTCTTTTTTTTTTAAAGAGAGAGTGAAAGAGGAAAGGAGAGGAGAATAGAGGAGAGGGGAGAGAGAGAGAGAGCGTGGGAGAGAGAGAGAGAGAGAGAGAGAGAGAGAGGGAGAGAGAGAGAGAGAGAGAGAGAGAGAGAATTTTTATATTCATTTTCTAGTTCTCGGCGGACACAACATCTTTGTTGGTATGTGGTGCTGAGGATCTAACCCGGGCCATACGCGTGCCAGGCAAGCGCACTACTGTTTGAGCCACATCCCCAGCCCAATTGTCTTTAAAATGCTCATCCATCATCCCACATTGTCACCAGACTCTTAATTGGGGTCTGATCCTAGAATGCCTCAGGTAAGAGTATAAAATATAGCCCAGGAGAGTATAAGGGTCACACCAAAATAAAAGGTAAATATTTTACTGTATTTTGTAATTAGGAGCCTTAAGGATATATAAGATAAGGATATATAATATGTTTGAGTCTTCTAGACCAAAGAAGTCAGGACATATTGCTGGATCATCTTCAATGCAGTCACAGGGACATAATCACCAGAAATGTGAGGGCCAAAGATTTTCCTGAGCCACGGGGAGTGGCTATTAGACTGTCTTTGGTTGATGGACTGAAATCTAGACTCAGTGTTTGCTTAAGTTCAATGACCAATATGATCCTGGAATAATGGAGAGGATGGTGATCAGAAATAAATAAGGTGTTGGATGGCATGTTATGTGACCCCTTCCCTGGCCTCACAGCTGGATCTGGATGAGGGCCTGGAGCACCAGGCTTCGCCAAGGCCTCGTGGACATGCGTTCAAAAGGCAGCACCAGATTTTTGCGAAACCCACAGCCACTGTCCTCGGCAGCCTGGAAAGACATTAACAGATGGCATCGTTGAAACGGGCTCCCTGATTTCAGTGAGAATAAGGGGACCCTGAAGTAGAAGAGGCCATGTGGTGGAGCAGTGATCAGAACATTTGAATCTGTAGAGATTTTAGAGAGTGGTAAATGATCGTGGTATTTATAGACGGGAAAAAATGAGCACCCTCCTAGAATAGTGCCTGTCCCATGTAATGTGAAACTCTTCTTTTCACACTTCATTGGTGCATTTTAGTGGTCCATAATGATGGGATTTGCTGATACTTATTTGAACATGCACACAAAATAACCGTGAACTTTGGCCAATATCATTCCAATATTTCCATTTTCCTCACCTCCTCCCCTGGTACCTTGACTCTACTGATCTTCCTTTAACTTTCATGATGAGACTCCCTTCCCAACTTTCCTTCCTTTTCCCCCTCTAGCTTTAACAGAGGAAAAACATACGGCCCTTAACTTTCTGAGTTGCTTATTTCCCTTAATGTTCTGAAGATCCATCCATCTTCCAGCATGAAATAATTTTGTTCTTCTTTATGGCTGAATGAAATTCCAGTGTGCATATACCAGATGTTCTTTATCCATTTGTCCACTGATGTCACCTCGGCTGGTTCATGGGCATGTATGTGTCATTATATTATGATGACTTCGATCCACTGTGATAAATACCAAGCAGAGGTAGAGCTGGGTCGCAGGGTGGTCAATGGCTACTCCTGAGGAGCCTCCATCCCGATTTCCGTGGTGGTTGTGCTGATTTACATGCCCACCAACAGGGTGAGAGTGCTCCTTTCTCTCCAATTTTCTCCTTGTCACACTCATTTCTGTTTGTATTCTTGGTAGTTGCCTTTGTCACTGAAGTGAGATGAAATCTCAGGGTAGTCTTGACTTGCAAGTATTTTCATATATTTGTTGCCCACTCACATATTTTCTTCTAAGACGTGTCTGTTTAGTTCATTTATTTTCCGTTTTGGTTATTGGGTTATTTGACAATTGGGTTATTTAATAATTGTGGGTTTGATGTTAATTTTTTTGAGTTCTTTATAAATATTCTAAATATTCATCCTATTTTAGTAGAGCACCTCATAAAGATTTTCGCCCTTTCTGTAGGTTCTCTCTTCATATTCTAATTGTCTCCTTTGCTGTGCAGAACCTTCTTAATTTGATGCCATCCTATTAGCTAACTTTTGGTGTTATCTCCTGAGCTTTGGCATCCTATTGAGAAAGTCATTGCCTCTGCCTGTAGGTTGGAGGATTGACTTTGTTTTTTCCTTGAAACTGCATAATTTCTGATCTAGTGCCTGGGTCTTTAATGCATTTTGTGTTGATTTTTTGCCAGGTGAGCAATAGTTCAGGTTTCATTCTTCTGCATTTGGACAGGGGTGTAAAAGGACTGTTTCAGAGAGTAGATGTTAAAGACTGGGGTGCAGAAGAACTGTTGCAGAGAGCAGAAGTTGGAGACTGAGGTGCAGAAGGACTGTTACAGAAAGCAGAGTTTGGAGACTGGGGTGCACAAGGATCGTTGCAGAGAGCAGAGTTTACAGACTGAGGTGCAGAAGGACTATTGCAGAGAGCAGATGTTGGAGACTGGGGTTCAGAATAACTGTTGCAGAGAGCAGAGGTTAGAGACTGAGGTGAAGAAGAATCGGTGAAGAGAGCTGCGGTTGGAGACTGGTGTGCAGAAGGACTGTTAAAAAGAGCAGAGTTTGGAGAGTTGGTTGCAGAAGGTCTTACAGAAAGCAGAGTTTGGAGACTGAGGTGCAGAAGGACTGTAACAGAGAGCAGAGTTTGGAGACTGTGGTGCAGAAAGACTGATACAGGAAGCAGAGCTTGGAGACTAGGGTGCAGAAGGACCATTACAGAGTGCAGAAGTTGGAGACTGTGGTACAGAAGGACTGTTACAGAAAGCAGAGATTGGAAATTTGAGAGTAGAAGGACTGTTTCAGAGAACAGAGGTTGGAGACTGGGTTGCAGCAGGACCGTTGAAGAAAGCAGAGGTTAGAGACTGGGTTGGAGAAGAATGTTACAGAGAGCAGAGTTTGGAAACTGGGGTGCAGAAGGACCTTACAGAGAACAGAGTTTGGAGACTGGGGTGCAGAAGGAGTGTTAAGGAGAGGAGACGTTGGAGACTGGGGTGCAGAAGGATCGTTGCAGAGAGCAGAGTTTGGAGTCATGGGTGCAGAAGGACGGTTGCAGAGAGCAGAGGTTGGAGACTGAGGTTCAGAAAAACTGTTACAGAGAGCAGAGTTTGAAGAGTGAGGTGCAGAAGGATCGTTGAAGACAGCAGAAGTTGGAGACAGAGTTTCACAAGAATCATTGCAGAGAGCAGAGGTGGAGACTGGGCTGCAGAAGGATCGTTACAGAGAGAACAGGTGGGAGACTGGGGTGCAGAAGGACTGTTACAGAGAGAACAGTTTAAAGCCTGGGGTGCAGGAGGGAATGTTGCAGAAAGCAGAGGTTGGAGACTGGGGTTCAGAAGGACAGTTGCAGAGAGCAGAGTTTGGAGACTGAGATGCAGAAGAACTGTTACACAGAGAAGACGCTGGAGATTGGTTTGAAGAATTATGATACAGAAAGCTGAGATGGGAGCCTGGGGTGCAGAAGGACCCTTAAAGAGAGCAGATGTTGGAGACTGGCGTGCAGAAGGACTGTTTCAGAGAGCAGAGTTTATAGACTGGGTTGCAGAAGCCCTGCTACAGAGAGAACAGGTTGGAGACTGGTTTGCAGAAGGACTGTTATAGAGAGCAGACTTTTGAGGCTGGGTTGCAGAAGGATGTTACAGAGACCAGAGGTTGGTGACTGAGGTGCAGGACTACTGTTACAAAGAGCAGTGGTTGGAGACTGGGGTGCAGAAAGATCGTGAAGAGAGCAGATGTTTCAGACTGAGGTGCAGAAGGACTGTTACAGAAAGCAGAAGATGAAGACTGAGGTGCAGAAGGACGGTAACAGAGAGCAGAGTTTCGTGACTGAGGTGCAGAAGGCTGTTACAGAATGCAGAGGTTGGAAATTGGGGTGCAGAGGGACCGCTACAGAGACCAGAGTTTGGGGACTGCGGTATACAAAGACTGTAACAGAGAGCATAGTTTGGAGAATATTGTGCATAAGGACTGTTACAGAGAGCAGAGGTTGGAGACTGGGGTGCAAAAGGACTGTTAAACAGAGCAGAGGTTGAAGACTGGAGTGTAGAAGAACTGTTGCAGAGAGGACAGCTTGGAGACTTGGGTGCAGAAGGACTGTTGCAGATAGGCATATTTTGGAGACTGAGGTGCAGAAGGACTGTTACAGAGAGCAGAGTTTGGTGACTGGTTTGCAGAAGGACTGTTGCAGATAGCAGAGTTTAGAAACTGGGGTGAAGTAGGACTGTTGCAGAAAGCAGGTTTTTAAGACATGGGTGCAGAAGGACTTTTGCAGAGAGTAGAATTTAGAGATTGAGGAGTAGTAGACTGTTGCAGATAGCAGAGGTTAAAGAGTGGGGTGCAGAAGGACTGATACAGAAAGCAGATGTTGGAGACTGAGTTGCAGAAGGACCATTACAGACAACAGTGTTTGCAGACTGCAATACAGAAGGACTGTTACAGAGAGCAAATGTTGGAAACTGGAGAGGAGAAGAACTGTTTCAGAGTGAAGACGTTGGAGACTTGTGTGCAGAAGAACTGTTGCAGAGAGTAGAGGTAGGAAACTGAGATGCAGTAAGACTATTAAAGAGAGCAGAGTTTGCAGACTGGGGTGCAGAAGGACTGATGCAGACAGCAGAGTATGGAGACTGGGGTGCAGAAGGCTGTTACAAAGAGCAGAGGTTGGAGACTGGGTTACAGAAGGGCTGTTACAGAGAGCAGAGTTTGGAGCCTGGGTTGCAGAAGAAATTACATAGAGCAGAGTTTGGAGACTGCGGTGCAGAAAGATTGTTTCAGAGAGCAGAGGTAGGCGACTGGGGTGCAGTAGGATTATTGCAGAGAGCAGAGGTTGGATACTGGTGTACAGAACGATTGTTGGAGAGAGCAGAGGTTGGAGACTTGGGTGCAGAAGGACGGTTGCAGGGAGCAGATGTTGGAGACTGGGATGCAGAAGGATCGTTGCAGAGAGCAGTAATTGGAAACTGTGTTGTAGAGGGACTGTTACACAGAGCAGAGGTTGAAGACTGGAGTGTAGAAGGACTGTTGCAGAGAGCAGAGTTTGGAGATTGGGGTGCAGAAGGACTGTTATAGAGAGCAGATGTTAAAGACTGAGATGCAGAAGGTCAGTTACAGAGAGCAGAGTTTGGAGACTTGGGTCCAGAATGAACCTTACAGAGAGCAGAGGTTGGAGACTGCAGTACAGAAGGACTGTTGCAGAGTGCAGAGGTCGAAGAATGAGATGCAGAAGGACTGTTTCAGAGAGTAAATCTTAAAGACTGGGGTGCAGAATAACTGTTGTAGAGAGCTGAAGTTGGTAGACTAAGGTTCAGAAGGATTGTTGCAGGAAGCAGAGGTTGGAGACTGGGGTGAAAAAGGACTGATACAGAGATCAGAGTTTGGAGATTGGGGTGCAGAAAGATCTTACAGAGAGCAAAGGTTGAAGAGTGGGGTGCAGAGGAACTTTTGCACAGAGCAAAGGTTGTAGACTGGGGTGCAAAAGGACTGTTACAGAGAGCAGAGATTGTAGACTGGGTGGCAGAAGTATCTTACATAGTGCAGAGGTTGGAGACTGAGGTGCAGAAGAAATGTTACCGAGAGCAATGGTTGGAGACTGGGATGCAGAAGGATTTTTGCAGAGAGCAGAGGTTGGAGACTGACATGCTGAAGGACTCTTGCAGACAACAGAGGTTTGAGAATGGCGTGCAGAAGGACCGTTGCAGAGAGCAGATGTTGGAGACTGAGGTTCAGAAGGATTGTTATAGTGAGCAGAGGTGTCAGACTGGGGTAAAGAAGGACTGTTACGGTGATCAGAGTTAGGACACTGGGGTGCAGAAGGATCTTTCATAAAGAAGACGTGGAAACTGCAGTGTAGACGAACTGTTGCACAGAGAAGAGGTTTGAGACTGGGGTGCAGAAGGACTGTTACAGTGAGCAGAGTTTAGAGACGGGGTTGCATAAAGATCTTACATAAAGCAGAGGTTGGAGACTGAGGTGCAGAAGAAATGATATCCAGAGCAGAGTTTGGAGACTGGGGTGAAGAAGGACTGTTACCGAGAACAGAGGTTGGAGACTGTCGTGCACAAGGACCGTTGCAGAGAGCAGAGGTTGGACACTGGGGTGAAAAAGGAATTTTTCAGAGAGCAGAGTTAAGAAACTGGGGTGTAGAAGGATCTTACAGATTGCAGAAGATAGAGACTGGGGTCCAGAAGGACTCTTACAGAGAGAAGACGTTGGAGAGTGAGTTGCAAACTAAGTGTTTCAGAAAGCAGAGTTTAGAGACTGTGGTGCACAAGAATCCTTGCAGAGAGCAGAGTTTTCAGACTGATGTACAGAAGGACTGTTGCAGAGAGCAGAGGTTTGGAACTGGGGTGCATAAGGATTGTTGCAGTGAGCAGAGGCTATAGACTGGGGTACAGTAGGACCATTGCAGAGGTCAGTGTTTGGGAACTAAGGTTCAGAAGGATTGTTACAGAAAACAGAAGGTGGATACTGGGGTGCCGAAGGACTGTTGCAGATAGCAGAGATTGGAAAATGGGGTTTAGAAAGACTGTGACAGAGAGCAGAGGTATGAGACTGGGATGCAGAAGGACTCTTATAGAGAGCAGAGTTTGGAGACAGGGTTGCAGAAGGATCTTACAGAGGGCAGAGTTTGGAGACTGAGGTGGAACAGGATTGTTAGAGAGAGCAGAGTTTGGAGACTGGGGTGCAGAAAGATCATTGCAGAGAACCGAGTTTTCAGGCTGAGGTGCAAAAGGACTGTTGGAGATTACAGATGTTGGAGACTGGGGTGCAGAAGGATCTTTTTAGAGAGCAGAGTTTTGAGACTGGGGTGCAGAAGGACTGTTACAAAAAACAGAGGTTAAAGACTGTGGTGCAGAAGGCCTGTTACAGAGATCAGAGTTTGGTGAAGGGATGCAGAACGACTGTTACAGAGGGCAGAGTATGGAGACAGGGTTGCAGAAAGATCGTACAGAGAGCAGAGGTTGGAGACTGAGGTGGAGAAGGACTGTTATAGAGAGTAGAGGTTGGAGACAGAGGTGCAGAAGGACCATTGCAGAGAGCAGAGTTAGAGGCAGAGTTTAAGAAGAATTGTTACAGAGAGCAGAGGTTGGATTCTGGGGTGAGGAAGGACTGTTGCAGCTAGCAGAGTTTGGAGAATGGAGTTAAGAAGGACTGTTGCAGGGAGCAGGTTTTGGAGACTTGGGTGAAGAAGGACTGTTGCAGAGAGCAGAATTTGGAGACTGAGTTGCAGAAGAACTGTTACAGAGAGCAGATTTTGGAGACTGGTGTTCAGAAGGACTGATACCGAAAGCAGAGGTTGGAGACAAGGGTGCAGAAGGACCGTTGCAGAGAGCAGTGTTCGGAGACTGCAATAAAGGAGGACTGTTACAGAGAGCAGAGGTGAAAGAATAGTTTATAGAAGAACTGTTTCAGAGTGCAGATGTTGGAGACTGGGGTGAAAAAGAACTGTCACAGAGAGCAGATGTTGGAGACTGAGGTGCAGAAAGAATGTTACAGAGAGCAAAGTTTGGAGACTGCAGTGCAGAATTACTGATACAGAAAGCAGATGTTGAGACTGGGGTGCAGAAGGACCGTTACAGAGAGCAGAGGTTAGAGAATGGGGTGCAGAAGGACTGTTACAGAGAGCAGATGTTAGAGAATGGGGTGCAGAATTAAGGTTGCAGAGTTCAGAGGTTGCAGACAGAGGTGCAGAAGAACTGTTACAAAGAGCAGAGGTTGGAATCCGTGGTTCAGAAGGACTTATACAGAAAGCAGAGGTTTGAGACTGGGGTGCAGCAGGACCATTAAAGAGAACAGAGGTTGGAGACTGCGGTACAGAAGGACTATTACAGAGAGCGGAGTTTGGATACTGGGGAGTAGAAGGACTGATGCAGAGAACAGATGTTGGAGACTGATTTACAGCAGGACCTTGAAGAAAGCAGAGGTTGTAGATTGTGTTGGAGAAGGATTGTTGCAGAGAGCAGATGTTGGAGACTGGGGTGCATAAGGATCGTTGCAGAGAGCAGAGGTTGGAGACAGAAGGACGGTTTCAGATAGCAGAAGTTGGATTCTGAGGTGCAGAAAAACAGTTACAGAGAACAGAGTTTGGAGACTGGGGTGCAGAAGGATAGTTGAAGAGAGCAGAATTTGGAGACTGAGTTGCAGAAGACTCGTTGAAGAGAGCAGAGGTGGAGACTGGGCTGCAGAAGGATCGATACAGAGAGAAGAAGTGGGAGACTTCAGTGCAGAAGGACTTTTACAGAGAGCACTGGTTAGAGGCTGGGGTGCAGAAGGAATGTTGCAGAAAGCAGAGTTTGGAGACTAGGTTGCAGAAGGATCTTACGTGGAGCAGAGTTTGGAGACTGAGGTGCAGAAGGACTGTTGCAGAGATCAGGTGTTGGAGACTTGGGTGCAGAAGGATTGTTGCAGAGAGCAGATGTTGGAGACTGGGATTCAGAAGGATCCTTGCAGATAGCAGAGGTTGGACACTTGGGTGCAGGAAGACTTTTACACAGAGCAGAGGTTGAAGACTGTGCTGAAGAAAGACTGTTACAAAGAGCAGATGTGGGAGACAGGGTTGCAGGACTGATACAGAGCAGAAGTTGAAGACTGAGGTGTAGAAGGACTGTTACACAGAGCAGAGGTTGGAGACTCGGGTGCAGAAGGAATATTGCAGAGATCAGAGTTTTCAGACTGAGGTACAGAAGAACTATTGCAGAGAGCAGATGTTGGAGATTGGGGTTCACAAGGACTGTTGCAGCGAGCAGGGGTTGAAGACTAGGGTGCAGAGGGATAGTTGCTTAAATCAGAGGTTGGACACTGGGGTGCAGAAGGACTGATACAGAGAGCAGAAGTTGGAGACTGGGGTGCAGAAGGTCTTTTACGGAGAGCAGAGTTTGGAGAGTTAGGTGCTGAAAAACTGTTACAGAGAGCAGAGTTTGGAGCCTGAGGTGTAGAAGCACTGTTACAGAGAGTAGATGTTGGAGACTCAGGTGCAGAAAGACCGTTGCAGAGAGCAGAGGTTGGAGACTGAGGTGCAGAAGGATTGTTGCAGAGAGCAGAGGTTGGAGACTGGGGTCTAGAAGGACTGTAGTAGAAAGCAGAGGTTGGAGACTAAGGTGCAGTGGGACAGTTACACAGAGCACAGGTTGGAGAATGGGGTGCAGAAAGACTGATACATAAAGCAGAGGTTGGAGACTCGGGTGTATAAGTACCCTTACAGAGAGCAGAGGTTGGAGAATGCAGTACAGAAAGACTGTTATACAGAGCTGAGGTTGGAGACTGGGGTGGAGAAGGACTGTTTCAGAGAGCAGATATTGGAGACTTGGGTGCAGAAGGACTGTTGCATAGAGCAGAGATCGGAAACTGAGGTACAGAAGGACTGTTACATAGAGCAGAGGATGGAGACTGGGGTGCAGAAGGACTGTTGCAGAGAGCAGAGGTTGCAGATGGGGTTGCAAAAAGACTGTTACCGAGGGCAGAGTTTTGAGACTGTGGTGCAAAACGACTGATACAGAAAGCAGAGGTTGGATACTGGGGTGCATAAGGACCCTTACAGAGAACAGCAGTTTGAGACTGCAGTACAGAAGGACTGTTACAGAGAGCAGAAGTTGGAGACTGGGGTGCAAAAGAACTGATGTAGAGACCAGAGGTTGGAGACTGGGGTGCTGAAGGATCGTTGGGGCGAGTAGAGTATTGAGACTGGGGTGTAGAAGGTCTGTTTCAGAGAACAGAGTTTGGAGACTGCGGTGTAGAAAAACTTTTTCAGAGAGCAGACGTTGGAGACTGGGGTGCAGAATGAACGTTGTTGGGAGCAGAGTATGGAGACTGGGGTCTAGAAATACTGTTGCAGAGAGCACAGGTTGGAAACTGGGGTTTAGAGGGATTGTTTCAGAGAGCAGATGTTGGAGACTTGAGTGCAGAAAGACTGTTGCATAGAGCAGAGTTTGGAGACTGAGGTACAGAAGGACTGTAAAAGAGAGCAGAGGTTGGAGACTGGGGTGCAGAAAGATTATTGCAGAGAGCAGAGTTTTAAGGACTGAGGTACAGAAGAACTGTTGCAGAGAGCAGATGTTGGAGATTGGGGTTCAGATGGACTGTTGCAGCGAGCAGAGGATTGAGACTAGGGTGCAGAAGGATCGTTGCAGAGAGCAGAAGTTGGAGACTGGGGTGCAGAAGGACGGTTGCAGAAAGCAGAGTTTGGAGACTGAGGTGAAGATGGACTGTAAAGGGAGCAGAGGTTGGTTACTGGGGTGCAGAAGAACTGATACAGAAAGCAGAGGTTGGCGACTGGGGTGCCGAAGGACTATTGCAGAGAGTAGATTTTGGAGACTTGGGTGCAGAAGGATCGGTGGTGCGAGCAGAGTATGGAGACTGGGGTGTAGAAGGACTGTTGTAGAGAACAGAGGTTTGAGTCTGAGGTGCAGAAGGACCATTGCAGAAAGCAGAGGTTGTAGACTGGTGTGCAGAAGGAATGTTGCAGAGAGCAGAAAGTAGAGACTCAGGTGCATATAGAATATTGCAGAGAGCAGAGGTTTCAGTCTTAGGTGCAGAAGGACTCATACAGACAGCAGATTTTCGAGAATGTGGTGCAAATAGACTGGTACAGAATGCAGAGGTTGCAGAATGTGGTGCAGAAAAACCCTTACAGCGAACAGAGTTTGGAGACTACAGTACAGAAGAACTGTTACAGAGAGCAGAGATTTTAGACTGGGGCAGAGTAACTATTGTAGAGATCAGAGATTGAAGACTAGGGTGCAGAAGGACCATTGCAGAAAGCAGAGATTGGAGACTGGGTTTCAGAAGGATCTTACAGAGAGCAGAGTTTTGACACTGAGGTGCATAAGGACTGTTGCTGAGAGCAGAGGTTGGAGATTGAGGCGCAGTAGGAATGTTGCAGAGAACAGAGATTGGAGTCTGAGGTGCAGAAAGTCTGTTACAGAGAGCAGAGGTTGGAGACTGGGGTGCAGAATGACTGATACATAATGCAGAGTTTAAAGACTCGGGTGCAGAAGGACCGTTACAGAGAGCAGAGGTTGGAGACTGCAGTACAGAAGGACTGTTACGGAGAGCAGAGGTGGAAGTCTGAGGTGAAGAAGAATTGTTGCAGAGAGCAGAGGTTGCAGAGTCAGATGCAGACGGACTGTTACAGAGAGCAGAGTTTGGATACTGTGGTGCAGAAGCACTGATACAGAAGTAGAGTTTGGAGACTGGGGTGAAGAAGGACCCTTATAGAGAACTGTGGTTGAAGACTGCGGTACAGAAGAACCGTTTTTGAGAATAAGGTTGGAGACTGGGGTGCAGAGGGACCATTGCAGAGAGCAGAGGTTAGAGACTGGGTTGCAGAAGGAATGTTACATAGAGCAGAATTTGGAAACTGGGTTACAGAAGGATCTTCCAGAGAGCAGAGTTTGGAGACTGTGTTGTAGAGAGATTGTTGCAGAGCAGACGTTGGAGACTGAGGTGCAGAAGGACTGTTGCAGAGAGCAGAGGTTGCAGACTGAGTTGCAGAAAGACGGTTACAGAGGCAGAGTTTGGAGACTGTGGTTCAAACGAATGATACAGAAATAACAGGTTGGATACTGGGGTGCATAAGGACCCTTACTGAGATCAGAGGTTGGAGACTGTGGTACAGAAGGACTGTTACAGAGAGCAGAGGTTAAAGTCTTGGTTGCAGAAGAAAAGATGTAGAGAACAAAGTTTGGCGACTGGGGTGCAGAAGGACCTATGGGGCGATCAGAGTATGGAGACTTGGGTGTAGAAGGACGGTTGCAGAGAGCAGTGATTGGAGACTGAGTTACAGAAGGACTGTTACAGAGAACAAAGTTTTGAGACTAGGGTGCAGATGGATTATTGCAGAGAGCAGAGTTTTCAGACTGAGGTACAGAAGAACTGTTACAGCAAGCAGATGTTGGAGACTCGGGTTCCCAAGGAATGTTGCAGCTAGCAGAGGTTTAGTCTGGGGTGAAGAAGGATAGTTGCAGAGAGTAGAGGTTGGAGACTGAGGTGCAGAAGGATTGCTACAGAGAGCAGATGTTGGAGACTGGGGTGCAGAAGGACTCTTGCAGAGAGCAGAGGTTTTAGACTGGGACGTAGAAGAACTGTTGCAGAGAGTAGAGGTTGGAGATTGGGGTCCAGAAAAACTGTAGCAGAGAGCAGAGGTTGGAGACTAAAGTGCAGAAGGACAGTTAAATAGAGCAGAGTTTGGAGACTGGGGTGCAGACGGACTGACACAGAAAGCAGAGGTTGGAGACTCGGGTGCATAAGTCCATTACAGAGAGCAGTGGTTGTAGAATTCAATATAGATAGACTGTTACAGAGAGCAAAGTTTGGAGACTGGGGTGGATAATGACTGTTGCAGAGAGCAGATGTTGGAGACTGGGGTACAAATAAACTGTTGCAGAGAGCAGAGGATCGAGACTGGGATTTAGAAGGACTGTTGCAGAGAGCAGAGGTTGCCGACTGAGTTGCAGAAGGACGGTTACAGAGGGCAGAGTTTGGTGACTGTGGTTCAAAACGACTGATACAGAAAGCTGAAGTTGGATACTGGGGTGCATAAGGACCCTTACAGAGAACAGAGGTTGGAGACTGTGGTACAGAAGGACTGTTTCAGAGAGCAGAGGTTGGAGACTGGGGTGCAGAAGAACTGATGTAGTGAATAGAGTTTGGAGACTGGGGTGCAGAAGGATCTTGGGGCGATTAGAGTATGGAGACTGGGGTGTAGAAGGACTGTTGCATAGAGCAGAGATTGGAGATTGAGGTACAGAAGGACTGTTACCAAGAGCATAGGTTGGAGACTAGGTTGCAGATGGAGGATTACAGAGAGGGGAGTTTTCAGACTGAGGTACAGAAAAACTGTTGCACAAAGTAGATGTTGGAGACTGGGGTTCAGAAGGACTGTTGCAGAGAGCAGAGGTTTGAGTCTAGGGTGGAGAAGGATCTTTGCAGAGAGCAGAGGTTGGAGACTTATGTACAGAAGGATCGTTGAAGAGAGCAGAGGTTCGAGACTGGGGTGCAGAAGGATCATTACAGAGAGCAGAGTTTGGAGACTGGGTGCAGAAAGACTTTTACAGAGAGCACAGTTTGGAGACTGGGGTTCAGAAGAAATGTTGCAGAGAGCAGAGGTTGGAGACTTGGGTGCAAAAGGACTGTTGCAGAAAGCAGAGTTTGGAGACTGAGGTGCAGAAGAACTGTTACAGAGAGCAGAGTTTGGAGACTGGGTTTTAGAAGGATCTTACAGAGAGCAGAGGTAGGAGACTGAGGTGCAGAAGGATCGTTACAGAGAGCAGAGTTTTTAGACTGAGTTGCTGAAAGACTGTTGCAGAGAGCCGATGTTGGAGACTGGTGTGCAGAAGGACTGTTGAGAGAGCAGAGTTTGGAGACTGGGGTGAAGAAGGATCAGTCTTAGAGCAGAGGTTGGAGACTGGTGTGCAGAAGGACTGTTACAGAGAGGAGAGTTTGGATACTGGGTTGGAGAAGAATCCTAGAGAGAGCAGAGGTTGAAGAATCAGGTACAGAAAGACTGTTACAGAGAGTAGATGTTAGAGACTGAGGTGCAGAAGTAACGTTGCAGAGTACAGAGTTTGGAGACTGAGGTGCAGAATAATTGTTACAGAGAGCAGAGGTTGGAGACTGGGGTGCAGAAGGACTTTTGCAGATAGCGGACTTTGGAAACTGGGGTGCCGAAGTACTGTTATAGAAAGCAGAGTTGGGAGACTGGGTTGCAGAAGGACTGATATAGATAGAATGCAGAGATTGGAGTCTCAGGTGCAGAAAGACCCTTACAGAGAGCAGAGGTTGGATTCTGCAGTACAGGAGGACTGTTACAGAGAGCAGAGGTTGGAGACTGGGGTGAAGAACGACTGTAAAGGAGCGCTGATGTTGGTAACTAGGGTGCCGAAGGACTGTTGCAGAGAGCAGAGTTTGGAGACTGGGGTGCAAAAGAACTTTTCTGGAGAGAAGAGGTTGGAGACTGGGGTAAAGAAGGACTGTTACAGAGAGCAAAGGATGGAGACAGTGGTGAAGAAGGATCTTACAAAGAGCAGAATTTGGAGACTGAGGTGCAGAAGGACTGTTGTAGAGATCAGAGGTTGGAGACTGGGGTGCAGTTGGGTCATTGCAGAGAGCAGAGTTGAAACTCTGGGGTGCAGAAGGATCATTGCAGAGAGCAGAGGTTTGAGACTTGCGTGCAGAAGGCCTGCTAAAAAGAGCAGATTTGGAGACTGGCGTACAGAAGGCCTGTTACAGAGAGGAAAGTTTGGAGACTGGCGTGCAGAAGGACTGGTACAGAGAGCAGATTTTGAAGAAAGGGTTGCTGAACGATCTTATAAAGAGCAGAGGTTGGAGACTAAGGTGCAGGTGGACTGTTACAGAGAGCAGTGGTTGGAGACTGGGGTGCAGAAGGATCGTGAAGAGGAGAGGTTTAAGACTGAGGTGCAGAAGTACTATTACAGAAAGCAGAGGTTGGAGATTGAGGTGTAGAATAACTGTTACGGAGAGCAGAGTTCAGAGACTGAGGTGCAGAAGGACTGTTACAGAGAGCAGAGTTTGGAAATTTGGGTGCAGAAGGACCGTTACAGAGAGCAGAGTTTGGAGACTATGGTATAGAAGAAATGTTACAGAGAGCAGAGGTGGGAGACTTGGGTGTAGAAGGACTGTTACAGAAAGCACAGGATGGAGACTGAGGTAAAGAAGGACTGTTACAGAGAGAAGAGGTTGGAGACAGCGGTGCAGAAGGATCTTACAGAGAGTAGAATTTGGAGACTGAGGTGCAGAAGGACTGTTGTAGAGATCAGAGGTTGGAGACTGGGGTTAAGTAGAATCATTGTAGAGAGCAGAGGTTAAAGACTGGGGTGCAGAAGGATCGTTGCAGAGAGCAGAGGTTGGAGAATTGCGTGCAGAAGGCCTGCTAAAGAGAGCAGATTGGGAGACTGGTGTGCAGAAGGCCTGTTACAGAGAGGAGAGGTTGGAGACTGGGGTGCAGAAGGACTGGTACAGAGAGCAGATTTTGAAGAAAGGGTTGCTGAAGAATCTTAAAGAGAGCAGAGGTTCGAGACTAAGGTGCAGGTGGACTGTTACAGAGAGCAGTGGTTGGAGACTGTGGTGCAGAAGGATCATGGAGATGAGAGGTTTCAGACTGAGGTGAAGAAGTACTGTTACAGAGAGCAGAGGTTGGAGATTGAGGTGTAGAAGGACTGTTACGGAGAGCAGAGTTTGGAGACTGAAGTGCAGAAAAACTGTTGCAGAAAGCAGAGGTTGGAAATTGGGGTGCAGAAGGACCATTACAGAGAGCAGAGGTTGGAGACTGGGGTTAAGTAGGATCATTGCAGAGAGGAGATGTAAAAGACTGGGGTGAAGAAGGATGGTTGCAGAGAGCAGAGGTTGGAGACTTGCTTTCAGAAGGCCTGGTAAAGAGAGCAGATTTTGAGACTGGCGTGCAGAAGGCCTGTTACAGAGAGGAGAGGTTTGGGACTGGGGTGCATAAGGACTTGTACAGAGAGCAGATTTTGAAGAAAGGTTGCTGAAGATCTTACAGAGAGCAGAGGTTGGAGACTAAAGTGCAGGTGGACTGTTACAGAGAGCAGTGGTTGGAGACTTGGGTGCAGAAAGACTGTTAAAGAAAGCATAGGTTGGAGACTGAGGTGAAGAATGATAGACACAGAGAGCAGAGGTTGGAGACTGGGGTTCAGAAAAACTGATAAAGAAAGTTTGGAGACTGGGGTGCAGTAGGTCCTTTACAGAGAGCAGAGTTTGGTGAATGCGGTACAGAAGGACTGTTACAGAGAGCAGAGTTGAAAGACTGGGGTGCAGAAGGCATGTTACAGAGAGAACAGGTTTGAGATTGAGGTGCAGGAAGATAGATACAGAGAGCAGAGGTTTGAGACTGGGGTTAAGAAGAACCGTTACAGAGAGCAGATTTTGGAGACTGGGGAGCAGAAGGACTTTTGCAGAGGACAGAGTTTGAAGACTGGGGTGCTGCAGGACCCTTGAAGAAAGTAGAGTTTGGCGACTAGGGTGGAGAAGGAATGTTAGAAAGAGCAGAGTTTAAAAACTGGAGTGCAGAAAGATCTTACAGAGAGCAGAGGTCGGAGACTGTGGTGCAGAAGGACTGTTGCAGAGAGCAGACGTTGGAGACTGGGGTTCAAATAGATCTTTGAAGAGAGCATAGTTTGCAGACTGGGGTGCAGAAGGCTTTTGCAGAGAGCAGAGGTCGAAGACTGAGTTGCAAAAGGACTGTTACAGAGAGCAGATGTTGTAGACTGGGGTTCAGATGGATATTACAGAGAGCAGATGACAGAGACTGAGGTGCATAAGGATTGTAACAGACAGCAGAGGTAGGAGACTCGGGTGCAGGAGGTTCGTTTCAGACAGCAGAGTTTTCAGACTTAGGTGCAGAAGGACTGTTGTAGAGACCAGATGTTGGAGACTGGGGTGTAGAAGGACTGTTGAAGAGAGCAGATGTTTGAGACTGGGGTGCACAAGGACCGTTGAGAGAACAGAGTTTGCAGACTGAGGTGCAGAAGGATTGTTACAGAGAGCAGAGTTTGGAGACTGGAATGCAAAAGGACTGTTGCAGAGAGCAGAGGTCGGAGACTGAAGTGCAGAAGGAGTGTTGCAGAGAGGAGAGGTTGGAGACTGGGGTGTTGCAGGACATTTGCAGAAAGCAGAGGTTAAAGAATGGGGTGGAGAGAGAATGTTACAGAGAGCAGATTTTGGATACTGGAGTGCACAAGAATCTTACAGAGAGCAGAGGTTGGATACTTTGGTGCAGAAGGAGTGTTGAAGAGAGCAGAGGTTGGAGACTAGGGTGGAGAAGGACTTTTGCAGATAGCAGTGGTAGGAGACTGGGGTGCAGAAGGACTGTTGCAGAGAGCAGAGTTTGGAGACTGGAGTGCAAAAGGACTGTTGCGGAGAGCAGAGGTTGGAGACTGACGTGCAAAATTCTTGTTACATAAAGCAGAGGTTGGATACTGAGGTGCAGAAAGACTCTTAGAGAGCAGAATTTGGAGATTAGGGTGCAGAAGTATTGATACAGAAAGCAGAGTTTGGAGTCTGCGCTGCAGAAAGTCCTTTACAGAGATCAGAGTTTGAAGCCTGAAGTATAGAAGGACTGTTGCATAGAGAAGAGTTTGGAGACTGAGGTGCAGAAGGATAGATACAGAGAACAGAGGTTGGAGACTGGGGTTCAGAAAGACTGATACAGAAAGCAGAGTTTTGAGACTGGGTGTAAAAGGACTGTTACAGAGAGCAGAGTTTGGAGACTCAGGTACAGAAGGACTGTTACAGGAAGCAGAGTTTTGAAATTGGGGTGCAGAAGGACTTTTACAGAGAGCAGATATTGGAGACTGTGGTATAGGGCTGTTATCCAGAACAGATGTTGGAGACTGGGGTGCAGAAAGACTCTTACATAGAGCACAGGTTGGAGACTAAGGTGCAGAAGGATAGATACAGAAAACAGACGTTGGAGATTGGGGTTCAGACAGACTGATACAGAAAGCAGAGGTTGGAGACTGGGGTGCAGAAGGACCGTTACGAAGAGCAGAGGTTGGAGACTGTGGTACAGAAGGACTGTTACAGAGAGCAGATGTTCGAGACTGGGAAGCAGAATGACTGTTGCAGAGGACAGAGGTTGGAGACTGGGTTGGAGAAGGAATGTTACAGAGAGCAGAGTTTGGAAACTGGAGTGCAGATATATCTTACAGAGAGCAGAGTTTGGAGACTGTGGTGCAGAAGAACTGTTGCAGAGAGCATATATTGGAGACTGGGGTCCAGAAGGATCGTTGCAGAGAGCAGAGTTTTGAGACTGGGGTGAAGAAGGACTCTTACAGAGAGAAGAGTTTGGAGACTGTTGTGCCTCAGGACTGTTGCAGAGAGCAGATGTTGGAGACTGGGGTGGAGAAGAATCATTGCAGAGAGAAGAGGTTGTAAACTGTTGTGCAGAAGGACTCTTACAGAATGCAGAGTTTAAAGACTTGGTTGCAAAAGGATCTTACAGAGAACAGAGTTAGGAGACTGAGGTGCAGAAGGAGTGTTACAAAGAGCACAGGTTGGATACAGGAGTGCAGAAGCATCTTACAGAGAGCAGAATTGGGAGCCTGAGGTGCAGAAGGACTGTTGCAAAGATCAGAAGTTGGAGAGTGGGGTGAAGTTGGATCATTGCAGATAGTAGATTTTGGAGACTGGGGTGCAGAAGGCCTGCTACAGAGAGAAGAGTTTGGAGACTGGCTTGCAGAAGGCCAGTTACAGAGAGGAGAAGTTGAAGACTGAGGTGCAGGTGGACTGTTATAGAGAGCAGTGTTTGGAGACTGGGGTGCAGTAGGATCGTGCAGAGTACAGAGGTGTCAAACTGAGGTGTAGAAGGACTGTTACAGACAGTAGAGTTTGGAGACTGAGGTGTAGAAGGACTGTTACAGAGAGCAGAGTTTTGAGACCTAGGTGGAGAAGGAGTGTTACAGAAAGCAGAGGTTGGAAATTGGGGTGCAGAAGGACTGTTACAGAGACCAGAGTTTGGTGACTGCGGTATAGAAAAACTGTTACAGAGAGCAGAGTTTGGAGACTGGGGTGAAGAAAGAATGTTACAGAGAGAACAGGTTGGAGACTGAGGTGCAGAAAGATAGATTCAGAGAGCAGAGGTTTGAGACTGGGCTTAAGAAGGACCGTTACAGAGAACAGATGTTGGAGACTGGGGAGCAGAAGGACTGTTGCAGAGGACAGAGTTTGGAGACTGGGGTACCGCAGAACACTTGCCGAAAGCAGAGGTTAAATACTGAGTTGAAGAAGGAATTGGAAACTGGAGAACAGGTTGAAGACTGAGGTGCAGAAGGATCTTACAGAGAGCAGAGTTTGGAGACTGTGGTGCAGAAACACTGTTGCAAAGAGAAGAGATTTGAGACTGAGGTGTAGAAGTCCTGTTACATAGAGCAGAGCTAGAAGAAAGGGGTGCAGAAGCATCTTACAGAGAGCAGAATTTGGAGACTGAGGTGCAGAAGAACTATTGTAGAGATCAGAGTTTGGAGACTGGGGTGCAGAAGGATCATTGCAGAGAGCAGAATTTGGAGACTGGGGTGCAGAAGTATCGTTGCAGAGAGCAGAATTTTGAGACTGGCGTGCAGAAGGCCAGTTACAGAGTGGAGAGGTTGGCGACTTTGGTGCAGAAGGACTGTTATACAGAGCAGTGTTTGGAGACTGGGTTGCTGAAGGATCTTACAGAGAGCAGAGGTTGGAGATTGAGGTGCAGGTGGACTGTTACAGAGAGCAGAGGTTGGGGATTGAGGTGTAGAAGGACTTTTACAGAGAGGAGAGTTTTGAGACTCACGTGTAGAAGGACTTTTACGGAAAGCAGAGTTTCAAAATTGGGCTGCAGAAGGACCATTACAGAGAGCAGAGTTTGGAGACTGTGGTATTGGTCTGTTACGAAGAGCAGAGGTTGGAGACTGGGGTGCAGAAGGATTCTTACATAGAGCACAGGTTGGAGACTAAGGTGCAGATGGATAGATACAGAGAACAGAGGTTGGAGACTGGGGTTCAGAACGACTGATACAGAAAGCAGAGATGGAAACTGGGGTGTAGAAGGATCGTTACAAAGAGCAGAGGTTGGAGACTTCGGTACAGAAGGACTTTTACAGAGCAGATCTCGGATTCGGGGGATCAGAAAAACTGTTTCAGAGGACAGAGGTTGGAGACTGGGGTAGAGAAGGAATATTACAGAGAGCAGAGTTTGGAAACTGCTGTGCAGAAATAAATTACAGATAGCAGAGGTTGGAGACTGGTGCAGAAAGACTGTTGCAAAGAGCAGACATTAGAGACTCGGTTCCAGAATGATCGTTCAAGAGAGCAGATTTTAGAACCTGGTGTGAAGAAGGACTGTTACACAGAGCAGAGGTCGGAGACTGAGGTGCAGAAGGATTGTTAGAGAGAGCAGAGTTTGGAGACTGGGGTTCAGATGGATCTTACAGAGAGCAGAGTTTGGAGACTGGGGTACAAAAGGAGTGTTGCAGAGATCAGATGTTGGAGACTGGGGTGGAGAAGAATCGTTGCAGAGAGAAGAGGTTAAAGACTGCGGTTCAGACTGTCTGTTACAGAGAGCAGAGGCTTGAGACTATTGTGCAGAAGGACTGTTATAGAGAGCAGAGGTTGGAGACTGGGGTGCAAAAGGGTTGTTGCAGAGAGCATGGTTTTGAGACTGAGGTGCAGAAGAACTGTTTTAGAAAGCAGATGTTGGAGACTTGGGCACAGAAGGACTGTTGCAGAGAGCAGATTTTGGTAACTCTGGTACAGAAGGACTTTTTTAGAGAGCAGAGTTTGGAGACTGGGGTGCAGAAGGACTGTTACAGAGAGCAGAGGTTGGAGACTCGGATTCAGAAGTTCTGTTACAGAGAGCAGAGTTTGCATACAGGGGTGAAGAAGGATATTACAGAGAGCAAAATTTGGAGACTGAGGTGCACACGGACAGTTGCAGAGATTAGAGGTTTGAGACTGAGGTGCAGTAGGATCATTGCAGAGAGCAGATTTTGGAGACTGCGGTGCAGAAGGATCATTGCAGAGAGTAGATATTGGAGACTGGGGTGCAGAAGGCCTGCTACAGAGAGAAGAGTTGGGAGACTGGCGTGCAGAAGGCCTGTAACACAGAGGAAAGCTTGGAAACTAGGGTGCAGAAGGACAGTTATAGAGAGCAGAGTTTGGAGACTGGGTTGCTGAAGGGTCTTACAGAGAGCAGAGGTTGGAGACTGAGGTGCAGCTGGACTGTTACAGAGAGCAGTGTTTGGAGACATGGGTGCAGAAGGATCGTGAAGAGAGCAGAGGTGTCAGACTGAGGTTCAGTAGGACTATTACAGAGAGCAGAGGTTAGAGACTGAGGTGTAGAAGCACTGTTACAGAAAGCAGAGGTTTGAAATTGGGGTTCAGAAGGACCGTTACAGAGACCAGACTTTGGAAACTGCGGTATAGAAAAACTGTTACAGAGAGCAGAGGTTTGAGACTGGGGTGCAGAAGGAATATTACAGAGAGCACAGGTTAAAGAGTAAAGTGCAGAAGGATAGATACAGAGAGCAGAGTTTTGAGAATGAGGTTCAAAAGGACTGATACAGAAAGAATAGTTTGGAGACTGGGGTGCTGAAAGACCATTACGGAGAGCAGAGTTTGGAGACTGGGGACCACAAGGTCTGTTGCAGAGGACAGAGGTTGGAGACTGGGGTGCCGCAGGACACTTGTAGAAGGCAGAGGTTAAAGACTGGTGTTGAGAAGGAATGTTACAAAGAGCAGAGTGTGGAAACTGTAGTGCAGAAGGATCTTACAGAAAGCAGAATTTGGAGACTGTGGTGCAGAAGGATTGTTACAGAGAGGAGAGGTTAGTGACTGGGGTCCAGAAGGATCGTTGCAGAGAGGAGAGTTTGGAGACTGGGGTGCAGAAGGATTGTTACAGAGAGCAGAGGATGGATATGAGGTGCAGAAGGACTGTTGCAGAGAGCAGAGGTTGGAGTCTGATGTGTAGGAAGACTCTTACAGAGAGCAGAGATTGGAGACTGGGGTGCAGAAGGACTGTTACAGAGAGTAGAGGTTGGAGACTGTGGTGCCGAAAAACTGTTGCAGAGATCAGAGTTAAAGACTGTGGTGCAGTAGGATCATTGCAGAGAGAAGAGGTTGGAGACTAAGGTGCAGAAGGATCCTTGGAGAGAGCAGATTTTGAAGACTGGGGTGCAGAAGGCCTGCTACAGAGAGCAGAGTTTGGAGACTGTGGTGCAGAAACACTGTTACAGAAACTAGAGGTTGGAAATTAGGGTGCAGAAGAAACGTTTTGGAGATCAGATTTTGGAGACTGTAGTAGAGAAAAACTGTTACAGAGTGGAGAGTTTGGAAACTGGGGTGCAGAAGGACTGTTGCAGAGAGCAGAAGTTAGAGACTGGGGTCTAGAAAGATAGTTGCAGAGAGCTGATTTTAGAGACTGGGGTGCAGAAGGACTGTTGCAGAGAGCAGAAGTTGGAAACTAGGGTGTAGTAGGACTGTTGTAGAGAGCAGATGTTGGAGACTGGAGTGCAGATGGACTGTTGCAGAGAGCAGAGGTTGGAGACTGAGGTGCAGAAAGACTGTTACAAAGAGCAGATTTTTGAGACTGGGTTGCAGAAGGACTGTTACAGAGAGCAGAGTTTGGATACTAGCGTTCAGATGGATCTTACAGAGAGCAGAGGTTGAAGACTGGGGTGCAGAAGGACTATTACAGAGAGCAGAATTTGGAGACTGAGGTGCAGAAATATCGTTGCAGAGAGCAGAGCTTTCATACTGAGGTGCAGTAGACTGTTGCAGAGAGCAGACGTTGTAGACTTAGGTGCAGAAGGAATGTTACAGATAGTAGAGATTGTAGATTGGGTTTCAAAAGGCCTGTTACAGAGAGCAGAGGTTGGAGACTGGGGTGCAGAAGGACTGTTACAGAGAGCAGAGTTTGAAGATTGGGATGTAGAAGGACTTTTACAGAGTGCAAAGTTTGGAGACTGGGGTGCAGCAGGACTGTTACAGAGAGCAAAGTTTGGAGACTGGGGTGCAGAAAGATCATTGCAGAGCACAGAGTTTTCAGATTGAGGGGTAGAAGGACTTTTGCAAAGAGCAGTTTTTGGAGACACGGGTGCAGAAGGACTGTTGCAGAGAGTAGACGTTGGAGACTGCGGTGAAGAAAGATCGTCGTTGAGAGCAGAGGTTTGAGACTGGGGTGCAGAAGAACTGTTACAGAGAGCAGAGTTTCTAGACAAGGTTGCTCAAGGATCTTACAGAGAGCAGAAGTTGTAGACCAAGTTGCAGCAGGACTGTTACAAAGAGAAGAGGTTGGAGACTAGGGTGCAGAAGGATCTTTGCAGAGAAGAGAGTTTTCAGACTGAGGTGCAGAAGGACTGTTGCAGAGAGCAGATATTGGAGACTGGGGTGCAGAAGGACTGTTGCAGAGAGCAGAGTTTTTAGACAAGGTTGCTCAAGGATCTTACAGAGAGCAGAGGTTGTAGACCAAGTTGCAGCAGGACTGTTACAGAGAGCAGAGGTTGGAGACTAAGGTGCAGAAGGATCATTGCAGAGAAGAGAGTTTTCAGACTGAGGTGCAGAAGGACTATTGCAGAGAGCACATTTTGGAGACTGGGGTGCCAAAGGACTGTTGCAGAGAGCAGAGGTTGGAGACTGGGGTGCAGAAGTATTGTTATACAGAAAAGAGATCGGAGACTGGGGTGTAGAAGGCCTATCACAAAGAGCAGAGTTTTGAGAAGGGGTGCAGAAGTACTTTTACAAAAAGTAGAGTTTGGAGAATGAGGTCCAGAAGCATCGGTATAGAGAGCGGAGTTTGGAGACTTGGTTGCAGTGGGACTGCTGCGGAGAGCACAGGCTTGACATGGGGTGTAGAAGAACTGTTGCGGAGAGCACAGGTTTGAGATTTGTGTGCAGAAGCACTGTTGCAGAGAGTAAAGGTTGGAGACTGCATTTCAGTAGGACTGTTACAGAGGCAGAGTTTGGAGACTTTGTTGCATAAGGACTGTTGCGGGAAGCAGATATTGGAGACTGGGTTGCAGAAGGACTGTTGCAGAGAGCAGAGGTTGGAGACTGGGGTGCAGAAGGATCGTTGTAGCGAGCAGAGGTTTGAGACCGGCGTGCAGAAGGACTGTTACAGAGAACAGAGGTTGGAGAAGGTGTGCAGAAGGACTGTTTCAGAGGGCAGAGTTTACAGATTGGGTTGCAGAATGATCTTACAGAGAGAATATGTTGGAGACTGAGGTGCAGAAGGACTGTTACAGAGAGCAGAGTTTAGAGACTGAGGTTCAGAAAGACCGTTGTAGAGAGCAGTGTTTGGAGACTGAGGAGCAGAAAGATTGTTACAGAGAGCAGAGTTTGGAGACTGGGGTGCAGAAGGACTGTTGCAGATAGCAGAGTTTGGAGACTGGGGTGCAGAAGAACTGTTGCAGATAGCAGAGTTTGGAGACTGCGCTGTAGAAGGACTGTTGAAGAAAACAGAGGTTTGAGACTTGGGTGGAGAAGGACTGTGACAGAGAGCAGAGTTTGGAGACTGAGGTGCAGAAGGATCGTTGTATTGAGCAGAGGTTTGAGACCGTCGTGCAGAAGGACTGTTACAGAGAACAGAGGTTGGAGAAGGTGTGCAGAAGGACTTTTCCAGAGGGCAGAGTTTACTGACTGGTTTATAGTAGGATCTTACGGAGAGAATATGTTGGAGACTGAGGTTCAGAAGGACTGTTACAGAGAGTAGAGTTTAGAGACTGAGGTTCAGAAAGAGCATTGTAGAGAGCAGTGTTTGGAGACTGAGGTGCAGAAAGATTGTTAAAGAGAGCAGAGTTTGGAGACTGGATTGCAGAAAAACTGTTACAGATAGCAGATTTTGGAGACTGGGGTTCAGAAGGACTGTTGCAGATAGCAGAGTTTGGAGACTGAGGTGCAGTAGAACTTTTAAAGAGAGATGATGTTGGAAACTGGGGTGCAGAAAAACTGATACAGAAAGCAGAGGTTGAAGACTGGGGAGCACAAGGAGCGTTACAGAGGGCAGATTTTGGAGTCTGCACTACAGGAGGACTGTTACAGAGAGCAGAGGTTGGAGATTGGTGTGGAGAAGGACTGTTACAGAGTGCAGACCTTGGAGTCTGGGGTGCAGTAGAACTGTTGCAGAGAGCATAAGTTGGAGACTGGGGTGCAGAAGAACTGTTGAAGAGAGCAGAGGTTGGAGACAGAGGTGCAGAAGGAATGTTACAGAGAGAAGAGGTTGGAAACTCTGGTGCAAAAGGAATGACACAGAAAGGAGAGGTTGGAGACTGGGGTGCAGAAGGAACGTTGCAGACAGCAGTGGCTGAGGACTGCGGTACAGAAGGACTGTTACAGAGAGCAGATGTTGGAGACTGGGGAGCAGAAGGACTGTTACAGAGAGCAGAGGTTGGATTCTGGGAAGCAGAAGGAATGTTACAGAGAGCAGATTTGGAAACTGGGGTGCGAAAGGATCTTACAGAGTGTAGAGGTAGGAGGCTGGGGTGCAGAAGCACTGTTACAGACATCAGATTTTGGAGACTGAGGTGCAGAAGAACTCTTACAGAAAGCAGATTTGGGAGACTGGGGTGCACAAGGATCGTTGCAGAGAGCAGAGTTTTCACACTGAGCTTCAGGTAGACTGTTGCAGACTGCAGATGTTGAAGACTGGGGTGCAGAAGGACTTTTGCAGACAGCACATGTTTGGGACTGTGGTAAAAAAGGATCATTGCAGAGAGCAGATGTTGGAGACTGGTGTTCAGAAGGATTGTTACAGAGAGCAGAGGTTGTAGACTGGGGTGCAGAAAAACCCTTACAGGTAGCAGAGGTTGGATACTGCGGGACAGAAGGACTATTACAGAGAGCAGAGGTTGGAGATTGCAAAGCAGAAGGACTGTAGCAGAGAGCAGAGGTTGGAGACTTGGGTGCAGAAGGACCGTTACATAGAGCAGATTTTTGAGAGTGCACTACAGGAGGACTGTTACAGAGAGCAGAGGTTGGAGACTGGGGTGGAGAAGGACTGTTGCAGAGAGCAGAGGAAGGAGACTGGGGTGCAGAAAGATCTTTGTGGAAAGCAGAGTATTGAGACTGGTGTTTAGAAGGACTGTTACGGAGAATAGAGTTTGGAGAAGGGGTTCAGAAGGATAGTTACAGATGGCAAAGTTTGGATACTGGGTTGCAGAAGAATCTTACAAAGAGCAAATGTTGGAGACTGAGGTGCAGAAAGACTGTTACAGAGAGTAGAGGTTAGAGTCTGAGGTGCAGAAGGACTATTGCAGAGAGCAGATGTTAGAGACAGGGGTGCAGAAGGACTTTTTCACAGAGCAGATGTTGGAGACTTAGGTGCAGAAGGATTGTTACAGAGAGCAGAGGTTGAACACTGGGGTTCAGAAGGACCATTGCAGAGATCAGAGTTTGGGAACTGTGGTGAAGAAGGATCGTTGCAGAAAGCAGAGTTTTCAGACTGAGGTGCAGAAGGACTGTTGCAGGGCTGGGGATTTGGCTCAAGCGGTAGCGCGCTCACCTGGCATGCGTGCAGCCCGGGTTCGATCCTCAGCACCACATACCAACAAAGATGTTGTGTCCGACGTGAACTAAAAAATAAATATTAAAAAAAATTCTCTCTCTCTCTCTCTCTCTCTCTCTCTCTCTCTCTCTCTCTCTCTCTCTCTCTTTCTCTCTCCCCTCTCTCACTCTGTCTTTAAAAAAAAAAGAAGGACTGTTGCAGAGAGTAGATGTTGGAGACTGGGGTGCAGAAGGTTCGTTGCAGAGAGCAGAGGTTGGAGACTAAGGTGCAGAAGGACTGTTGCAGATTGCAGAGGTTGGAGACTGGGGTGTAGAACGACTGTTGCAGGGACCAGAATTTGAGACAGGTGTGCTTAAGGACTTTTGCAGAGAGCAGAGGTTGAAGACTGAGTTGCAGAAGGACTGTTACAGAGAGTAGAGGTTGGAGACTGAGGAACAGAAAGATTGTTACAGAGAGCAGAGGTTGGAGACTGGGGTGCAAAAGGACTATTGCAGATAGCAGAGTTTGGAGACTGGGGTATAGAAGAACTTTTGCAGGCAGCAGAGGTTGGAGACTGGGGTGCAGAAGGACTGTTGCAGAGAGCAGAGGTTAGAGACTGGGGTTCAGTAGGACCGATAGAGAGTGCAGAGTTTTGAGACTGTGGTACAGAAGGACTGTTACAGAGAGCAGATGTTAGATACTGGGGTAAAGAAAGACTGATGCAGAGAACAGAGTTTGTAGACTGGGGTGAAGACGGACCGTTTAAAAGAGCAGAGGTTGAAGACTCAGGTGCAGAGAGCAGAGATAGGATACTGGTTTGCAAAAGGACTGATCCAGAAAGCATAGGTTGGAGAATGGGGTTCAGAAGGCCTGTAACAGAGAGCAGCGATTGGAGATTGAGGTGCTTAAGGTTCATTATAGAGAACAGAGGTTGGAAACTGAGGTGCAGTAGGACTGTTACAGAGAGAAGCGGTTGGAGACTGGGGTGCAGAAGAATTCTTACAGAGAGCAGAGGATAGAGACTGGGGTGCAGAAGGAGTGTTACAGAGAGAAGAGGAGGAGTTTGGGGTGCAGAAGGAGCGTTACAGAGAGCAGAGTTTGTAGATTGGTGACCCGAAAATCTTTTACAGAGAGCAGAGGTTGGAGAATAGGGTGCAGTAGGTCTGTTACAGAGAGCAGAGTTTGGAGACTGAGGTGCAGAGAGATCGTTACAGAGAGCAGAGTTTGAAGACTGGGGTGCAGAAGGCCTGTTACAGAGAACAGAGTTATGAGACTGAGGTGAAGAAGAATTTTTACAGAGAGCAGATTTTGGACATTGATGTGCAGAAAGACTGTTACAGAGAGCAGAGCTTGGAGACTGGGGTGCAGAAGGACTGTTGCAGAGAGCAGAGGTTGGAGACTTAGATGCATAAAGATCGCTACAGAGAGAAGAGGTTGGAGACTGGGGTGCAGCAGGAAAGTTGCAGAGAGCACTGGTTGGAGACTGGGGTGCAGAAGAAATGTAGCAGAGAGCAGAGGTTTGAGACTGGGGTGAAGATGGACTGTAGCGGAAAGCAGAGGTTGGAGACTGGGGTGCAGTAGGATCATTGTAGAGAGCAGAGTTTGGAGACTGGGATGTAAAAGGACTGTTGCAGAGAGAAGAGCTTGGAGACTGGGGTGCAGAAGGACTGTTGCAGAGAGCAGAGGTTGGAGACTGAGGTGCAGAATAACTGATATGGAAAGTAGAGTTTGGAGTCTCGGGTGCAGAAAGACCGTTACAGACAGCAGAGGTTGGAGACTGTGGTACACAAGGACTGTTACAGAGAGAAGAGTTTGGAGCCTTGGGTGTAGAAAGACTTTTGCTGAGAACAGAGGTTGGAGACTGGGGTGCAGAAAGAATGTTGCATAGAGCAGAAGTTGGAGACTGAGGTGCAGAAGGACTATTATAGAATTCAAAGTTTGGAGACTGGGGTGAAGAAGGATGTTAAAGAGAGCAGAGGTTGGAGACTCAGGAGCAGAAGAACTGTTGAAAAAAGGAGAGGTAGGAGAGTGAGGTGCAGAAAGACTGTTACAGAGAGCCGAGTTTGGATACTGGTGTGCAGAATAACTGATATGGAAAGAAGAGTTTGGAGCCTGGGGTGCAGAAGGAACGTTACAGACAGCAGAGGTTGAAGACTATGGTACAGAAGAACTGTTACAGAGAGCAGAGTTTGCAGCCTGGGTGCAGAAGGACTGTTTCAGAGAACAGAGGTTGGATCCTGGGGTCCAGAAGGACCGTGGCAGAGAGCAGAGTTTTGAGACTGAGGTGCAGAAGGACTGTTATAGAGAGCAAAGTTTGGAGACCGGTGTGAAGAAGGATCTTACAGAGAGCAGAGGTTGGAGACTGGGGTGCAGAAGGACTGTTGCAGAGAGCAGTGGTTGGAGACTGAGTTGGAGAAGGATCATTGCAGAAAGAAGAGGTTGGAGACTGGGATGCATTAGGCCTGTTACAGAGAGCAGAGTTTGGAGACTGTGGTGCAGAAGACCTGTTACAGAGAACAGAGGTTTGAGACTGGTGTGCCGATTGATTGTTACAGATAGCAGAGAATGGAGAATGAGGAGCAGAAGGATTGTTACAAAGAGTAGAGATTGGAGACTGAAGTGCAGAAGACTCTTACAGAGAGCAGAGGTTGGAGACTGGTGTGCAGAAGGATCATTGTGGAGAGCAGAGGTTGGATTATGAGGGTCAGAAAGATCATTGCAGAGAGCAGAGGTTTCAGAATGTGGTGCAGAAAGATCGTTACAGAGAGCAGAGGTTGGATACTGGGGTGCAGAAGGACAGTTACAGAGAGCACCGACTGAGACTAGGGTGCAGAAGAAATGTTGCAGAGAGCAGAAGTTGGATACTGGGTTGCAGATGGACTCTTACTGAATGCAGAGGTTGGAGACTGGTGTGCAGATGAAGTGATACAGAAAGCTGACGTTGGAGACTGGGGTGCAGAACGACCGTTACTGAGTGCAGAGTTAGGATACTGGTGTGCAGAAAGAGTGATCCAGAAATTATAGGTTGGAGAATGGGGTTCAGAAGGCCTGTTACAGAGAGCAGCGCATGGAGACTGAGGTGCTGAAGGTTCATTACAGAGAGCAGAGGTTGGACCCTGAGGTGCAGAAAAACTGTTACAGAGAGGAGCGGTTGGAGACTGGGGGGCAGAAGGATTCTTACAGAGAGCAGAGGAAGGAGACTGGGGTGTAGAAGGACAGTTGCAGAGAGCAGAGAATAGAGACTGAGGTGAAGAAGGATTGTTGCAGAGAGAAGAGGTTGGAAACTGGGTTGCAGAAGGCATGTTGCAGAGTGCAGAGTTTGGAGAGTGGGGTGCAGTAGGTTTGTTACAGAGAGCAGAGGTTGGAGACAAAGGTTCAGAAGAATCGTTTCGGAGAGCAGAGGTTGGAGACTGGGGTTCAGAAGGACCGTTACAGATTGCAGAACTTGGAGATTAAGGTGGAGAAAGATCTTGCAGAGAGCAGAGGTTGAAGACTGAGGTGCAGAAGGATAGCTACAGAGATCAGAGGTTGGAGACTGGGGTGCAGCAGGACAGTTAAAGAGAGCACACGTTTGAGACTGGGGTGCAGAAGAAATGTTGCAGAGAGCAGAGTTTTGAGACTGGGGTGAAAAAGGACTGCAGCGGACAGCAGAGGTTTGAGACTGGAGTGCAGAAGGACTGTTGCAGAGAGCAGAAGTTGGAGACTTGGATGCAAAAGGATTCTTGCAGAGAGCAGTGGTTGGAGACTGGAGTGTATAAGGACTGTTGCAGAGAGAAGAGCTTGGAAATTGGGGTGCAGAAGAACTGTTGCAGAGAGCAGGGGTTGGAGACTGAGGTTCAGAAGGACTGTTACAGAGAGCAGAGGTTGAAGACTGGGGTGAAGAAAGATAGTTGTAAAGATCAGAGGTTTCAGACTGAGGCTTAGAAGGACTGTTACAGAGAGAAGATGTTGGAGTCTGAGGTTAAGAAGGACTGTTACAGAGAGCAGAGTTTGGAGACTGGTGTGCAGAAGGACCGTTGCACAGTGCAGATGTTGGAGACTGGGGTGCAGAAAGACTGTTACAGAGAGCAGATGTTGAAGACTGAGGTGCAGAAGGATTGTTACAGAGAGCAGAGTTTGAATACTGGGGTGCAGAATGAACATTACAAAGAGCAAAGTTTGGAGACTGATGTGCAGAAGGACTTTTCCAGAGAGCAGATGTTGGATACTGTGGTGCAGAAGGACTGTTACAGAGAGTAGATATTGGAGACTTAGATGCAAATGGTTCTCACAGATAGCAGAGTCTGGAGACTGGGGATCAGAAGGACTGTTGTAGAGAGCAGAATTTAGAGACTGAGTTGCAGAAGGATCGTTGCAGAGAGGAGAGATTAGAGACTGGGGTGCAGAAGGACTTTTTCAGAAAGCAGAGGTTGGCAATTGGGGAGCAGAAGAACCATTACAAAGAGTAGAGTTTGGACACTGCAATACAAAAGGACTGTTACAGGGAGCAGAGGTTGGATACTGGGTAAAGGAAGAATCGCTGCAGATTGCAGATCTGGGGTGCAGAAGGACTGTCACTGAGAGCAGAGGTTGGAGACTGAGTTGCAGAAGGATTGTTACAGAGAGCAGAGGTTGGAAACTGAGGTGAAGAAGGATCGTTGCAGAGAGAAGAGGTTGGAGACTGGGGTGCAGAAGGCCTGTTACAGAGAGCAGAGTTTGAGACTGGGGTGCAGAAGACCTTTTACAGAGAACAGATGTTGAAGACAGGGGTGCAAAAGAATTGTTACAGATAGCACAGTTTGGAGACTGGGGAGCAGAAGGATCGTTGCAGAGAGCAGAGGTTTCAGACTGAGGTATAGAAGGACTGTTACAGAGAGCAGATGTTGAAGACCGAGGTGCAGAAGGATTGTTACAGAGAGCAGAGTTTGAATACTGGGGTGCAGAATGACCATTACAAAGAGCAAAGTTTGGAGACTGATGTGCAGAAGGACTTTTCCAGAGAGCAGATGTTGGATACTGTGGTGCAGAAGGACTGTTACAGAGAGTAGATATTAGAGACTGGGATGCAAATGGTTCTCACAGATAGCAGAGTCTGGAGACTGGGGATCAGAAGACTGTTGTAGAGAGCAGAATTTAGAGACTGAGTTGCAGAAGGATGGTTGCAGAGAGAAGAGATTAGAGACTGGGGTGCAGAAGGACTTTTTCAGAAAGCAGAGGTTGGCAATTGGGGAGCAGAAGAACCATTACAAAGAGTAGAGTTTGGACACTGCAATACAAAAGGACTGTTACAGGGAGCAGAGGTTGGATACTGGGTAGAGGAAGAATCGCTTCAGATTGCAGATGTTAAAGACTGGGGTGCAGAAGGACTGTCACTGAGAGCAGAGGTTGGAGACTGAGTTGCAGAAGGATTGTTACAGAGAGCAGAGGTTGGAAACTGAGGTGCAGAAGGATCATTGCAGGGAGAAGAGGTTGAAGACTGGGGTGCAGAAGGCCTGTTACAGAGAGCAGAGTTTGAGACTGGGGTGCAGAAGACCTTTTACAGAGAACAGATGTTGGAGACAGGGGGGCAAAAGAATTGTTACAGATAGCACAGTTTGAAGACTGGGGAGCAGAAGGATCGTTGCAGAGAGCAGAGGTTTCAGACTGAGGTATAGAAGGACTGTTACAGAGAGCAGAGTTTGGAATCTGAGGCTCAGAAGGACTGTTCCAGAAAGCAGAGGTTGGCAATTCGCGTGTAGAAGAACCATTATAGAAAAAAGAGGTTGGAGACTGCAGTACAGAAGAACTGTTACAGAGAGCAGAGTTTGGAGACTGGGGTGCAGAAGAACCGTTGCAGAGAGCTGATGTTGGAGACTGGGGTAGAGAAAGACTGTTACAGAGAGCAGAGGTTGGAGACTGAGTTGCAGAAGGATTGTTACAGAGAGCAGAGGTTGAAAACTGAGGTGCAGAAGGATCGTTGCAAAGAGAAGAGGTTAGAGACTGGGGTGCAGAAGGCCTGTTACAGAGAGCAGAGTTTGAGACTGGGGATCAGAAGACCTTTTACAGAGAACAGCGGTTGGAGAGAGGGGTGCAAAAGGATTGTTACAGATAGCACAGTTTGGAGACTGGGGTGCAGAAGGATTGTTGCAGAGAGCAGAGGTTTCAGACTGAAGTTTAGAAGGACTGTTACAAAGAGCAGAGTTTGGAATCTGAGGCTCAGAAGGACTGTTCCAGAAAGCAGAGGTTGGCAATTCGCGTGTAGAAGAACCATTATAGAAAGAAGAGGTTGGAGACTGGGGTAGAGAAGGACTTTTACAGAGAGCAGAGTTTGGAGACTGGGGTGCAGAAGGACCGTTGAAGAGAGCTGATGTTGGAGACTGGGGTAGAGAAGGACTGTTACAGAGAGCAGAGGTTGGAGACTGAGGTGCAGAAGGATTGTTACAGAGAGCAGAGTTTAGAGACTGGGATGCTAGAAGGACCATTACAGAGAGCAAAGGTTGGAGACTGAGGTTCAGAAGGACTTTTAAAGAGAGCAGAGTTTGGAAACTGAGGTGTAGAAGAACTGCTACAAAGAGCAGAGTTTGGAGACTGGGATGAAAAATGATCTTCCAGAGAGCAGAGTCTAGAGACTGGGGTGCAGAAGGACTGTTGCAGAGAGCAGAGGTTTGAGTCTTTGATGCAGAAGGATTGTTGTAGAGTGCAGATGTTGGAGGCTAGGGTGCAGAAGGACCATTACAGAGAGCAAAAGTTAGAGACTGAGGTGCAGAGGGACTTTTACAGAGAGCAGAGGTTGGAGAAAGGGATGCAAAAGGATCTTACATAGAGCATAGTCTGGAGACTGGGGTGCAGAAGGACTGTTGCAGAGAGCAGAGATTTGAGACTGAGGTTCTGAAGTATCATTGCAGAGAAAAGATGTTGAAGACTGGGGTGCAGAAAGACATTTACAGACAGCAGAGGTTTGAGATTGCGGTGCAGAAAGACTGTTAAAGAGAGCAGAGGTGGGAGACTGAGGTGCAGAAGGATTGGTATAGAGAAGAGGTTTGAGACTAGTTGTAGAAGAACTGTTACAGAGTGCAGAGGTTGGAAACTGTAGTGCAGAAGGATCGTTTCAGAGAGCAGAGGTTGGAAACTGAGGTGCAGAAAGATCGTTGCAGAGATCAGAGGTTTGAGACTGAGGTGCAGAAGGATCGTTACAGAGAGAAGAGGTTGGAGACTGGGGTCAGAAAGACAGTTGCAGAGAGCACAGTTTGGAGATGGGGTGCAGAAGAAATGTTGCAGTGAGCAGAGATTGGAAATTGCGGTGAAGAAGTACTGTTACAAAAAGCAGAGGGTGGAGACTGGGGTGCAGAAGGAATGTCACAAAGAGCAGAGTTTGGAAACTGGGGTGCAGAATGATGTTACAGAGAGCAGAGCCTGGAGACTGGGGTCAGAAGGACTGTTGCAGAGAACAGACGTTGCAGACTGGGGTGCAGAAAGATCATTGCAGAGAATAGAGGTTGGAGACTGAGTGCAGAAGGATCGCTATAGAGAGCAGAGTTTGGAGCCCGGGGTGAAGTAGGATAGTTACAGAGTACAGGTTGGAGACTGGGGTGCAGAAGAAATGTTGAAGAGAGCAGAGGTGTGAGACTGGGGTGCAGAAGGACTGTAGCAGAGAGCAGAGGTCGGAGACTGGGATGTACAAGGACTGTTGCAGAGAGCAGACGATGGAGACTGGGAAATAGAAGGATCATTGCAGAGAGCAGATTTTGGGATTGGTGTGTAGAAGGACTTTTGCACAGAGCAGAGTTTTGAGACTGGGTTGCAGAAGTACTGTTGCGGAGAGCAGAGTTTGGAGACTGAGGTGCAGAAGGACTGTTACAGAGAGCAGAGGTTTTAGACTGGGGTGCAAAATTACTGACAAGAAAAGTAGAGTTTGGAGACTGGGGTGCAGAATGACTGTTACAGATTGCAAAGTTTGTAGTTTGGGGTGCAGAAAAACTGCTGCAGAAAACACAGGTTGGATACTGGGGTGCAGGAGTTCCGTTGCAGAGACATGAGCTTGGAGACTGAGGTGCAGAATGACTTTTACAAAGAGTAAAGTTTGGAGAAGGGGGGCAGAAGGATCTTACAGAGAGCAGAGGATGGAGACTGGGGTGCAGAAGGACTGTTGCAGAGAACAAAAGTTGGAGACTGAGGTGCAGAAAAATCGTTGCAGAGAGAAGAGTTTGGAGACTGGGGTTCAGAAGGCCTGTTACAGAGTGCAGACTTTGGAGACTGAGTTACAGAAGACCTGTTAAAGAGAGCAGATGTTTGAAACTGGGGTGCAGAAGGATTGTTACAGATAGCACAGTTTGGAGACTGGGGTTTAGAAGGATTGTTGGAGAGAGAAGAAATTTTAGATTGAGGCTTAGAAAGACTGTTACATTGAGAAGAGGTTGGAAATTGGGGTTGCAGCAGGACCGTTATAGAGAGAAGACTTTGGAGATTGCTGTACAGAAGGACTGTTAAAGAGAGAAGAGTTTGGAGACTGGGGTGCAGAAGGACCGTTGAAGAGAGCTGATGTTGGAGACTGGGTAGAGAAGGACTGTTACAGAGAGCAGAGGTTGGAGACTGAGGTGCAGAAGGATTGCTACAGAGAGCAGAGTTTGAGGAGCGGGGGTTCAGTAGGATAGTTTCAGAGAGCACAGGTTGGAGACTGGGGTGCTAATGAAATGTTTCAGAGAGCAGAGGATTGAGACTGGGGTGTAGAAGGACTGTATCAGAGAGCAGAGGTTGGAGACTGGGTGTAAAAGGACTGTTGCAGAGAGCAGACGTTTGAGACTGGGATGCAAAAGGATCATTGCAGAGAGCAGATGTTGGATACTGGGTATAATAAGACGTTTGCAGAGAGCAGACATTGGAGACTGGGATGCAGAAGGATCGTTGCAGGGAGCAGATGTTTGATACTGGTGTATAATAAGACGTTTTCAGAGATCAGAGGTTAGAGACTGGGTAGAAGAAGGATCGTTGCAGAGAGCAGATGTTGGAGACTGGGGTGCAGAAGGCCTGTTACAGAGAGCAGAGTTTGAAGACTGGGGTGCAGAAGGCCTGTTACAGCGAGCAGAGTTTGGAGACGGGGTGCAGAAGACGTTTGCAGAGAGCAGACATTGGAGACTGGGTTGCAGAATGATCCTACAGAGAGCAGAGGTTGGAGACTGAGGTGCAGAAGGACTTTTACAGAAAGTAGAGGGTTGAGACTGTGGTGCAGAAGAAGTGTTACAGAGAGCAGATTTTGGAGAACGGGGTGCAGAATTATCTTACAGAGAGCAGACGTTGGAGACTGGGATGCAGAAGGATCGATCCAGAGAGCAGAAGTTGGAGACTAGGGTGTAGAAGGACTTTTGAAGAGAGAAAAGGTTGGCGATGGGGTGCAGAAGGCCTGTTACAGAGAGCAGAGTTTAGAGACTGGGTTGCAGAAAACCTGTTACAGAGAGCAGATGTTGGAGACTGGGGTGCAGAAGGATTGTGACTGATAGCACAGTTTGGAGACTGTTGTTTAGAAGAATTGTTGCAGAGAGCAGAAGTTTCAGACTGAGGCATAGAAGGACTGTTACAGAGAGCAGAGGTTGGAAATTGGGGTGCAGAAAAACCGTTATAGAGAGAAGAGGTTTGAGACTGCCGTACAATAGGACTGTTACAAAGAGCAGAGTTTGGAGACTGGGGTGCAGAAGGAACGTTGCAGAGAGAAGATGTGGGAGAGTGGCGTGCAGAAGGACTATTACAGAGAGCAGACGTTGGAGACAGAGGTGCAGAAGAATTGTTACAGAGAGCAGAGATTGGAGAATGGGGTGCAGAAGGAAAATTACAGAGAGCAAAGGATGGAGACTGAGGTGCAGAAGGACTTCTACAGAAAGCAGAGGTTGGAGACTGAGGTGTAGAAAGATCGTTTCAGAGAAAAGAATTTGGAGACTGAGGTGCAGAGGGACTGTTACAGAAAGCAGAGGTTGGCAATTGGGGAATAGATGGACCGTTACAAAGAGAAGAGTTTGGAGACTGCAATACAAAAGGACTTTTACAGAGAGCAGAGTTTGGAGACTGGGTAGAAGAAGGATCGTTGCAGAGAGAAGATGTTAAAAAATGAGGTGCTGAAGACCTGTTACAGAGAGCAGAGTTTGAAGAATGAGGTGAAGAAAGCCTGTTACAGAGAGCAGAGTTTGGAGACTAAGGTGCAGAAGACTCTTACAGAGAGCAGCACTTGGAGAATGGGTTATAGAAGGATCTTACAGAGAGCAGAGGTTGGAGACTGAGGAGCAGAAAGACTTTTACAGAGAGTAGTGGGTGGAGACTGGGGTGCAGAAGGAGTGTTACAGAGAGCAGAGTTTGGAGATTGGGGTGCACAAGAATTGTTACTGAGAAACGAGGTTGGAGACAGGGGTGCAGAAGGACTGTTTCAGAGAGCAGAGTTTCCAGACTGAGGTGCAGAAAGACTGCTACAGAGAGAAGATTTTGGAAACTGGGATGTAGATGGACCGTTGCAGAGAGCAGATGTACAGCCTGGGGAGAAGAAGGATCATTGCAGAGAGCAGATGTTGGAGACTGGGTTGCATAAAAACTATTAAAGAGAGCAGAGGTTGGAGACTGAGGTGCAGAAAGATCATTTCTGAGTGCAAAGGTTTGAGACTGGGGTTCAGAAGGACTGTTACAAATTGCAGTACTTGAAGACTGAGGTGCAGAAAGACTTTTACAAAGAGGAGAGTTTGAGACTGGGGTGAAAAAGGATTCTTACAGAGAGCAGAGGATAGATACTGGGGTGCAGAAGGATCGTTGCAGAGAGCAGAGGTTGGAGAATGAGGTGCAGAGGATCGCTACTGAGAGCAGAGATTTGAGAATGGGGTGCAGCAGAACAGTTACAGAGAGCACAGGTTGGAGACTTGGGTGCAGAAGAAATGCTGCAGAGAGCAGAGGTTGGAGACTGGGTTGCAGAAGTACTGAAGCAGAGAGCAGAGGTTGTAGACTGGGGTGCAGAAAAACTGTTGCAGAGAGCAGTAGTTGGAGACTGGGATGCAGAAGGATCATTGCAGAGAGCAGAGATTGGAGACTGCGGTTTAGAAGGACTGTTGCAGAGAGCAGATGTTGGAGACTGAGGTACAGAAGGATCGTTGCAGAGAGAAGAGTTTGGAGACTAGGGTGCAGAAGGCCTGTTATAGAGAGGAGAGTTTGATGACTGGGGTGCAGAATAAGTGTTGTAGAGAACAGAGGTGGGAGACTGTAGTGCAGAAGGACAATTACATATAGCATAGGTTGGAGACTGGGTTTCATAAGGATCTCACAGAGAGCAGAGTTTGGACCCTGAGGTGCAGAAGGACTGTTTCAGAGAGCAGAGGTTGGAGTCTGAGGTGCAGAAGGACTGTTTCAGAGAGCAGATTTTAGAGACTGGGGTGAGGAATGACTGTTGCACAGAGCAGAGGTTGAAGACTGGGGTGCAGAAGGACTGTTGCAGAGAGCAGAGGTTGCAGAGTGAAGTGCAGAAGGACTGTTAAAGAGAGCAGAGCTTAGAGACTTGAGTGCAGGAGGACCCTTCCATAGAACAGAGGTTGAAGATTTCGGTACAGAAGAACTGTTGTAGAGAACAAGGTTGGAGACTGGGGTGCCGAGGGACCATAGTAGAGAGCAAACTTTGGAGACTGGGGTGCCGAAGGAATGTTACAGAGAGCAGAGTTTGGAAACTGGGATTCGAAAGAATCTTACACAGAGGAAACTTTGGAGATTGGGGTGCAGAATGATTGTTACAGAGAGCAGACTTTGGAGACTGAGATGCAGGACGATCATTGCAGAGAGTAGATTTTGGACACTAGGGTATACGAGGAGTTTTCTAGAGAGCAGATTTTGGAGACTGGGGTGCAGAAGGATTTTACAGAAAGCAGAGTTTAAAGACTGACATGAAGAAGGACTGTTACAGAGAGCAGAGGTTGGAGACTGTGGTGCAGAAGGACTGTTAAAGAGAGTAGAGTTCAGAAACTTGGGTGCAGAATGCCTGTTACAGAGAGCAGAGGATGGAGACTGGTGTGCAGAAGGCCTGTAAATGAAAGCAGAGTTTAAAGACTGGGGTGCAGAAGGACTGTTACAGAAAGCAGATTTTGGAGACTTTTTTTCAAAATGATTATACAGAGAGCAGAGTTTGGAGACTGAGGTTCAGAAGAACTGTTACAGAGAGTAGATGTTGAAGACTGAGGTGTAGAAAGACAATTGCAGAGAGCAGAGATTGGAGACTGACGTGCAGAAGGACTGTTGCAGAGTGCAGAGGTTGGAAACTTGGGTGTAGAAGAACTGTTGCAGAGAGCAGCTGTTGGAGATTGGGGTGCTGAAGGACTGTTGCAGAGAGAAGAAATAGGAAACTGAGGTACAGGAGGACTGTACAGAGAACAGAGGTTGGAGAAGTAAGTGCAGAAGGACTGATACAGAAAGCAGGGGTTGGAGACTGGTGTGCAGAAGGACAGTTACAGAGAGAAGAGTTTGAAAACTGGAGTACAGAAGGACTGTTACAGAGAGCGGAGGTTGAAGACTGGGGTGGAGAAGGGCTGTTGCAGAGATCAGATGTTTAAGACTGGGGTGCAGAAGGACTGTTGCATTTAGGAGATTGGAGACTGGTGTGCAGACGGACTGTTGCAGAGAGTAGGGGTTGGAGACTTGGGAGCAGAAGAACTGTTGCGAAGAGAAGACATTAGAGATTGGGGTGGAGAAAAACTGTTTCTGAGAGCAGTGGATAGAGACTTCAGTGCAGAAGTACTGATACAGAAAGCAGAGATTGGAGACTGGGGTTCAGAAGGACTGTTGTAGAGAGCAGAGGTTGGAGACTGAGGTGGAGAAGGACTGTTACAGAGAGCAGAGGTTGGAGACTGGGGTGCAGAAGGACTGATACAAAAAGCAGAGGTTTGAGACTGGGGTGCAGAAGAACCAATGCACAGAGTAGCATTTGGAGATTAAGGTTCCACAGGACTGTTGTAGAGAGCAGAGGTTGGAGACTGAGGTGGAGAAGGACTGTTACAGAGAGCAGAGGTTGGAGACTGGGGTGCAGAAGGACTGATACAAAAAGCAGAGGTTTGAGACTGGGGTGCAGAAGAACCAATGCACAGAGCAGAGGTTAGAGACTGTGTTGCAAATGGACCTTACTGAGAGCAGATATTGGAAACTGAGGTGAAGAAGGACTGTTGCAGAGAGCAGAGGTTGGAGATAGGGGTACAGCAGGATTGTTGCAGAGAACAGAGTTTGGAGTCTGAGGTGCAGAAGGACTGATACAGAAAGCAGAGATTGGAGACTAGGGTTCAGAAGGACTGTTGTAAAGAGCAGATGTTAGAAACTGGGGTGGAGAAAGACTGTTGCCGAGAGTAGCATTTGGAGATTAAGGTTCCACAGGACTGTTACAGAGAGAAGAGGTTGGAATATGAGGTGCAGGATAAGTGTTGTAGAGAACAGAGTTTGGAGATTCGGGTGCAGAAGGACCATTGTAGAAAGCAGAGTTTGGAGACTGGGTTTTAGAAGGATCTTACAGAGAGCAGAGGTTGGACACTGAGATGCAGAAGGACTGTTGCAGAGAGCAGAGGTTTTAGATTGGGGCGCAGAAAGACTGTTGCGGAGAGCAGAGGTTGGAGTCTTAGGTGCAGTAGGAAACTTTCAGAGAGCAGAGGTTGGAGACTGGAGTTCAGAAAAACTGATACAGAAAGCAGAGTTTGTAGACTGGGGAGCAGATGGATCGTTACAGAGAGCAGAGTTTGGAGACTGCAGTACAGAAGGACTGTTACAGAGAGCAGAGGTTAGAGACTGGGGTGGAGAAGGACTGTGGCAGAGAGCAGATTTTGGAGACTGGGGTGCAGAAGGACTGTTGCAGAGATCAAGGTTGAAGACTGGGGTGCAGAAGGACTGTTGCAGAGAGCAGAGGTTGCAGAGTGAGTGGCAGAAGGACTTTTTCAGAGAGCAGAGTTTGAAGACTGTGTTTCAGAAGGACAGATACAGAAAGCAGAGGTTGGAGACTGGGGTGAAGAAGGACCCTTACAGAGAATAAAGGTTGAAGGCTCTTGTACAGAAGAACTGTTGTAGAGAACAGAGGTTGGAGACTGGGGTGCAGAGGGACCATTGCAGGAAGCAGAGTTTTGAGACTGGGGTGCAGAAGGAATGTTACAGAGAGAAGAGTAAGAAAACTGAAGTGCAAAAGGATCTTACAGAGAGAAGAGTCTGGAAACTGGGGTGCAGAAGGATCTTACAGAGAGAAGAGTTTGGAACCTGGGGTGGAGAAGGACTGTTGCAGAGAGGACAGTTTGGAGACTTGAGTGCACAAGGATCGTTGCAGAAAGCAGAGTGTGGAAACTGGGGTGCCGAAGAACTGTTACAGAGAGCAGAGGTTGGAGAGTTGGGTGCAGAAGGCCTGTTACAGAGAGCAGAGTGTGGAGACTGCTTTTCATAAGGAACTTACACAGAGAAGAGGTTGGAGACTGAAGTGAAGAAGGACTGTTACAGAGAGTAGATGTAGAATACTGAGGTGCAGAGAGACCATTGCAGAGAGCAGAGTTTGGAGACTGAGGTGCAGAAGGACTGTTGCAGAGAGCAGATGTTGGAGACTTGGGTGTAGAAAGACTGTTGCAGAAAGCAGAGGTTGCAGATTGGGATTCAGAAGAACTGTTGCAGAGAGCAGAATTTGGAGACTGAGGTGCAGAAAGACTGCTACAGAGAGCAGAGGTTGGAGATTTGAGTGCAGAAGGACTGATACAGAAAGCAGAGGTTTGAGACAGGGGTGCAGAATTACCGTTACTGAGAAAAGTATTTGGAAACTGCAGGACAGAAAGACTTTTACAGAGAGAAGAGGTTGAATACTGGGATAAAGAAGAACTGTTGCAGAGATCAGATGTTGGAGACTGGGGTGCAGAAGGACTGTTGCAGAGAGTAGAGGTTGGAGATTGGGTTGTAGAAGACTTGTTGCAGAGAGCAGAGGTTGGAGACTGGGGTGCAGAAGGACCGTTGCTGAGAGTAGAGATTGGAGACTTGAGATCAGAAGGACGGTTGCAGAGAGCAGATGTTGGAGAGTGGGATTAGGAAGGACTGTTACAAAGAGCAGAGGTTGAAGACTGGGATGTAGAAGGACTATTTCAGAGAGCAGAGTTTAGAGACTGGGGTGCAGAAGGACTGTTATAGAGAGCAGATGTTTGAGACTGAGATGCATAAGGACTGTTATAGAGATTAGAGTTTGGAGACTGGGTTGCCAATGGTCTTATACAGAAAGTAGAGGTTGGATACTTGGGTTCCCAATGCACCTTATAGAGAGCAGAGTTTGGAGACTGCAGTATAGAAGGACTATTACAGAGAGCAGAGGTTGGAGACTAGGGTACAGAAGGACTGTTGCAGAGAGCAGAGTTTGGAGACTGAGGTGCAGAAGGACTGATACAGAAAGGAGAGGTTGGAAACTGGGGTTCAGAAGGACCGTTGCAGAGAGCAGAGTTTAGAGACTTGGGTGGAGAAGGAATGTTTCAGAGAGCAGAGTTTGGATACTGGGGTGCAAAAGGATCTTACATAGAGCAGAAGTTAGAGACTGCGGTACAGAAAGACTGTTACAGAGAGCAGAGGTTGGAGACTGGGGTGAAGAAGGACTGTGACAGAGATCAGAGTTTGGAGACTGGGGTGCAGAAGGATCTTTCAGAGAGCAGAGTTTAGAGACTGGGGTGCAGACGAACTGTTGCACAGAGCAGAGGTTGGAGACTGGGGTGCAGATATTGTAGACTGAGCTGCAGCAAGACTGTTAAAAAGAGCAGAGATTCGAGACTGGGGTGCAGAAAGATCGTTGCAGACAGAGTTTCCAGACTGAGGCGCAGAAGGACTGTTGCAGAGAGCAGATGTTAAAGACTTGGGTGCAGAAGGACTGTTGCAGAGAGGAGATGTTGGAGACTTGGATGCGGAAGGATCATTGCACAGAGCAGAGGTTGGACACTGGTGTGCAGAAGGACTGTTACACAAAGCAGAGGTTGGAGACTTGGATGAAGGAGGACTGTTCAGGTAGCAGGTGTTGCAGACTTGGGTGAAGAAAAACTGTTGCAGAGAGCAGAATTTGGAGACTGAGGTGCAGAAGGTCTGTTGCAGATAGCAGAGGTTGAAGACTGGGGTGCAGAAGCAATGTCACAGAGAGTAGAGTTTGGAAACTGGTTTTCAGTAGGATCTTATAAAGACCAGAGGTTGCAGATTGTGGTGCAGAAGGACTGATGCAGAGATCAAACTTTGGAGACTGGGGTGCAGAAGGATCATTGCAGAGAGTAGAGGTTGGAGACTTGGGTGTAGAAGGACTGTTGCAGAGAGCAGAGGTCAGAGACTGGGTTGCAGGAGCACTGTTGAAGAGAGCAGAGGTTGGAGACTGAGGGGCAGAGGACTGTTAAAGACAGTAGAGGTTGGATATTGGGGTGCAGAAAAACTGATACAGAAAGCAGAGTGTGGATACTCTGGTGCAGAAGGACCATTAAAGAGAGTAGGTGTTGGAGACTGGGGTGCAGAATAACTGTTTTAGAGAAAAGAGGTTGTAGATTGGGGTGCAGAAGGACCATTGCAGAAACCAGAGTTTGGAGACTGAGTTTCAAAAGGATTTTAAATAGAGCAGAGTTTGAAATCTGAGGTGCAGAAGGAAAGTTACAGAGCACGGGGGCTGGAGACTCTGGTTCAAAAAAACTGATACAGAAAGCAGAGTTTGGAACCTGGGGTGGAGGAAAACTGTTGTAGAGAGTAGATGTTGGAGACTGGGGTGCAGAAGGAGTGTTGCAGAGAGCAAGGTTGAAGACAGGGGTGCAGAAGGACTGTTGAAGAGAAAAGAGGTTGCAGAGTGAGGTGTAGAAGGACTGTAACACAGAGCAGAGTTTGGATAATGTAGTCCAGAAGGACTGATAGAGAAAAGAGAGGTTGGAGACTGGGGTGAAGAAGGACCCTTACAGAGAACAGAGGTTGAAGACTGTAGTACAAAAGAACTGTTGTGGAGAACAGAGTTTAAAGACTGGGGTGCAGAAGGACCGTTGCACAGAGAAGAGGTTGGATATTTGGGTGCAGAAGGCCTTTTAAAGTGAGAAAACGTTGGAGACTGGGGGGCATAAGGACTGTTACAGGGAGCAGTGTTTGGAGACTGGGTAGTAGAATGATCTTACAGAGAGCAGAGGTTGGAGACTGACGTGCAGAAGTAGTGTTACATATAACAGAGTTTGGAGACTGGGGTGCGGAAGGATCATTGTAGAGAGCAGAGTATTCAGACTGAGGTGCAGAAGGACTATTGCAGATAGCAGATGTTGGAGACTGGGGTGCAGAAAGACTGTTGCAGAGAGAAGAGGTTGGAGACTTGGGTGCAGAAGAATCGTTCCAGAGAGCAGTGGTTGTAGACTGGGGTTCCGAAGGCCTGTTACAGAGAGAAGAATTTGGAGAAGGGGTGCAGTAGAACTTTTACAGAGAGCAGAGTTTGGGGATTGAGTTGCAGAAGGATCTTCCAGACCGAAGAGTTTGGATACTGAGGTGCAGAAGGACTGTTACAGAGAGTAGAGGTTTGAGACTGAGGTCCAGAAAGACCAATGAGAAGAGCAGAGTTTGGAGACTGAGGTAAAGAAGGACTGTTGAAGAGCAGAGGTTAAAGACTTGGGTGTAGAAGGACTGTTTTAGAGAGCAGAGGTTTTAGATTGGGGTGCATAAAGACGCCTGCAGAGAGAAGAATTTGAAGACTGAGGTTCATAAGTACTGTTACAGAGAGCAGAGTTTGGAGACTTGAGTGCAGAAGGACTGATAGAGAAAGCAGAGGTTGGAGTCTGTAGTGCAAGAGGACAGTTACAGAGAGCAGAGGTTCGAGACTGCAGTACAGAGAGACTTTTACACAGAGCAGAGGTTGGAGAGTGGGGTGCAGAAGGACAGTTAAAGAGAGCACAGTTTGGAGACTAAGGTGAAGAAGAAATGTTGCAGAGAGCAGTGTTTGGAGATTGGGGTGCAGAAGGACTGATTCTGAGAGCAGAGTTTGGAGACTGGAAACCAGAACGATCTTACAGAGAGGAAATTTTGGAGACTGGGGTGCAGAAGGGTAGTTGCAGAGTGTAGATTATTGAGACTGGATTATAGAAGGACTGTTCTACAGAGCAGAGTTTGGAGACTGGGGTGCAGAAGGACTGTTGCGGAGAACAGTTGTTGAAGACTGAGTTGCAGAAGGACTGTTACAGAGAGCAGAGTTTGAAGACTGAGGTGCAGAAGGATCATTGTAGAGCACAGAATTTATAGACTGAGTTGCAGAAGGACTGTTGCAGAGAGCAGTTGTTGGAGACTTGGGTGCAGAAGGACTGTTGCAAAGAACAGAGTTTGGAGACTGGGGTGCAAAAGGATCGTTTCAGAGCACAGAATTTTCACACTGAGGTGCAGAAGGACTGTTGCACAGAGCAGAGGTTGGAGACTGAGGTGCAGAAAGACTGTTACAGAAAGCAGAATTTGGAGACTGGGGTGCACAAGAATCGTTGCAGAGAGCAGAGTTGTCAAACTGAGGTGCAGAAAGACTGTTGCATGGAGCAGATGTTGTAGACTGGGGATCAGAAGTACTTTTACAGAGAGCAGAGGTTTGAAACTGGGGTTCAAACTATTGTTGTAGAGAGCAGAGTTTTGAGACTGGGGTGCAGAGGGTTTGTTACAGAGAGCAGAGGTTTAAGAATGTGGTGGAGAAGGACCATTGCAGAGATCAGAGTTTGGTAACTGAGGTAAAGGAGGATTGTTAAAGAGAACAGAAGTTGGAGGCTGGGGTGCAGAAAGACTTTTGAAGAAAGCAGAGTTCGGAGACTGGGGTTTAGAAGGACTGTTGCAGAGAGCAAGGTTGGAGACTGGGGTGCAGAAGGACTGTTACATAGAGCAGAGTTTGGAGACAGGTTTACAGAAGGATCTTACAGAGAGCAGAGGTTCGAGACTGAGGTGCAAAAAAACTATTAAAGAGATCAGAGTTTGGAGACTGGGGTGCAGAAGAATCGTTGCAGAAGGCCTGTTGCATAGAACAGATGTTGGATACTGGGGTACAGAGGGATCGTTGCAGAGAGCAGAGTTTTGAGACTGGGGTGCCGAAGGACTGTTGGATAGAGCAGACGTTAGAAACTGGTGTGCAGAAAGATAGTTGCAGACAGCATAGATTTGAGACTGGGGTGCAGATGGACTGTTACAGAGAGCAGAGTTTCTAGACTGAGGTGCAGAAGGATTGTTGCAAAGAGCAGAGGTTGGAAACTGAATTGGAGAAGAACTCCTACAGAGAGCATAGTTTTTAGACAAAGTTGCACAAGGATCTTACAGAGAGCAGAGTTGTAGACCGATGTGCTTCAGCACTGTTAAAAAGAGCAGAGATTGGAGACTGGGGTGCAGAAAGATCGTTGTAGAGAACAGAGTTTTCAGACTGAGGTGCAGAAGGTATTTTGCAGAGAGCACATCTAGGAGACTGGGATCCTGAAATACTGTTGCAAAGTGCAGAGTTTGGGGACTGGGGTGCAGAAGGATAGTTATAAAGAACAGAGGTTGGAGACTGCGGTGCAGTAGGCCTATTACGGAGAGCAGAGTTTGGAGCTGGGGTTCAGAAGTACATCTACAGAGAGTAGTTTTTGGAGACTGTGGTGTAGAAGGACCATTGTAGAGAGCAGATATTTAAGACTGAGGTGCAGAAGGATTGTTACAAAGAGCAGAGTTTGGAGACTGGGTTGCAGAGGGACTGTTGCAGAGAGCAGAGCCTGGACACTTGGGTGTAGAAAGACTGCTGTGGAGAGCACAGGTTGGAGATTGGGTTGCAGAAGGACTGTTGCAAAGAGTAGAGTTTGGAGACTGCGTTACAGTAGGACTGTTAAACAGGCAGAGGTTGGAGATTTTGTACAGAAGGACTGTTGCAGAGAGCAGATGTTGGAGACTGGGGAGCAGAAGCACTGTTGCAGAGAGCAAAGTTTGTAGACTGAGGTGCAGAAGGACTGTTGCAGAGAGCAGAGGTTGGAGACGGAGATGCAGAAGGACTGTAACAAAGAGTAGCGGTTGGAGACTAAGGTACAGAAAGATTGTTATTGAGAGCAGAGTTTGGAGACTGGGGTGCAGAAGGACTGTTGCAGAGAGCAGAGGTTTGAGACGGAGATGCAGAAGGACTGTAACAAAGAGTAGCGGTTGGAGACTAAGGTACAGAAAGATTGTTATTGAGAGCAGAGTTTGGAGACTGGGGTGCAGAAGGACTGTTGCAGAGAGCAGAATTTGGAGACTGAGGTGCAAAAGGACTGTTACAGACAGCAGAGGTTGGAGACTGGGGTGCAGAAGAACTGATACAGAAAGAAGAAGTTGGAGACTGAGGTGCAGAAGGACCATTATAGAGAGCAGATTTCGGATATTGCAGTACAGAAGGACTGTTACAGAGAGCAGAGGTTGGAGACTGGGGTGGAGAAGGACTGTTTCAGAGACTAGATGTTGGAGACTGGGGTGCAGAAAAACTGTTGCAGAGAGCAGAAGGTGGAGACTGTGGTGCAGAAGGATAGTTGCATAGAGCAGAGGTTTGAGACTGCGGTGCTGAAGGACTTCTGCAGACACCAGAGGTTGGAGAATGGGGTGCAGAAAGACCGTTGCAGAGAGCAGAGTTTGGAGACTGTGGTACAGAAGGACTGTTACAGAGAGCAGAGGTTGGAGACTGCAGTACAGAAGGACTGTTAAAGAGAACAGAGGTTGGAGACTGGGGAGCAGAAGGACTGTTACAGAGAGCTGACTTTGGAGACTGGGGACCAGAAGGAATGTTACAGAAAGCAGAGTTTGGAAACTGGGGTGCAGAATAATCTTACAGAGAGCAGAGGTTTGATACGGGGGTGCAGAAGGACTGTTACAGAGAGAAGAGGTTGGAGACTGAGGTGCAGAATTACTGTTACAGAAAGCAGAGTTCGGTACTGGGGTGCACAAAGATTGTTGCAAAGAGAAGTGTTTTCAGACTGAGTAAAGAAAGACTGTTGCAGATGGCAGATGTTGGAGACTGGGTGCAGATGGATCGTTGCAGAGAGCAGAGGTTGGAGACTGGGGTGCAGAAGGATTTTGACAGAGAGCAGAGGTTTGAGACCGGGGTGCAGAAGGACCATTGCAGAGATCAGAGTTTGTGAACTGAGGTTAAGAAGGATTGTTTCAGAGAACAGATGTTGGAGACTGTGGTGCAGAAGGACTGTTGCAGAGAGCAGAGGTTGGAGACTGGGGTTTTGAAGGACTGTTGCTGAGAGCAAAGTTTGGAGACTGGGGTGCAGAAGGACTGTTACAAAGAGCATAGTTTGGAGACAGGGTTGCAGAAGCATCTTACAGAGAGAAGAGTTTGAAGACTGAGGTGCAACAGGACGGTTACAGAGAGCAGAGTTTGGAATCTGGGGTGCTGAAGGATCTTTGCAGAAGGCAGAGTTTGGAGACTGGGTTGCAGAAGGATCTTACAGAGATCAGAGGTGGAAGACTGAGGTGCAGAAGGAATGTTACAGAGAGTAGAGTTTGCAGACTGAGGTGTAGAAGGACCATTGCAGAGAGTAAAGGTTGGAGACTGAGGTGCAGAAGGATTGTTACAGATAGCAAAGGCTGGAGACTGGGGTTCAGAAAGACTCTTGCAGATAGCAGACGTTGGAGACTGGGGTGTAGAAGGACTGTTTCATGTAGCAGGTATTGGAGATTGTGGTGCAGAAGGACTGTTGCAGAGAGATGAGTTTTGAGACTGAGGAGCAAAAGGACTGTAACAGAGAGAAGAGGTTAAACACTGGGGTGCAGAAGGACTGATACAGAAAGCAGAGTTTGGAGACTGGGGTGCAAACGGACCGTTACAGAAAGGAGAGTTTGGAGACAGTAATACAGGAGGACTGTTACAGAGAGCAGAGATTGGAGCCTGGGGTAGAGAAGAACTGTTTCAGAATGCAGAATTTGGAGACTGGGGTAGAGAAGACCTGTTTTAGAGTGCAGATTTTGGAGACTAGGTTGGAGAAGAAATTTTGAAGAGAGCATAGGTTGGAGACTCGGGTGCAGAAGAACTGTTGCAGAGAGCAGAGGTTGGTTACTGAGGTGAATAAAGAATGTTACAGAGAGCAAAAGTTGGAGACTGGGGTGCAATTACTGATACAGAAAGCAGAGGTTGGAGACTGGGGTGCAGAAGGACCGTTACAGAGAGCAGAGATTAGAGACTAGGGTACAGTAAGACTGTTGCAGAGAGCAGATGTTGGAGACTGTTGATCAGAAGGACTTTTGCAGAGAGAAGAGGTTAGAGAATGGGGTGCAGAAATAAGGTTACAGAAAGCAGAGGTTGGAGACAGAGGTGAAGAAGGACTGTTACACAGAGTCGTGGTTGGAAACAGTGGTACATATGGACTGATACATAAAGCAGAGTTTTGAGACTGGAGTGCAGAAGGATCATTACAGAGAGCAGAGGTTGGAGACTGGGGAGCCGATGGACTGTTGCAGAGAACAGAGTTTGGAGACTGGGGTGCAGCAGGACCGGTGCAGAATGCTTAGGTTGGAGACTGGGGTGTAGTAGGAATGTTACAGCAAGCAGAGTTTTTAAACTAGCTTGCAGAATGTCCTGACAGAACGCAGAGTTTGGAGACAGGCATGCATAAAGACTGTTGAGGAGCGGAGATGTTGGAGACAGGCGTGCAGAGAATCGTTGCAGAGAGCAGAGGTTGGAGACTGTTGTGCAGAAGGAGTTTTGCAGAGAGTAGACATTTGAGAATGGGGTGCAGAAGGATCATTGCAGACAGCAGAGGTTTGAGACTGGGGTACAGAAGAACTTTTACAGAGAGTAGAGCTGGAGACTGAGGTGCAAAAGGACCGTTGCAGAGAGCAGAGGTTGGAGACTGAGTTGCAAAAACACTGTTACAGAGACTATAGGTTGGAGATTGGGGTGCAAAAGGTCTGTTACATAGAGCAGAGTTTGGAGACTTGGGTGCAGAAGAACTGTTACAGAGAGCAGAGTTTTTAGACAAGGTTGCAAAAGGATCTTACGAAGAGCAGAGATTGTAGACCGAGATGTAGCAAGACTGGTACAGAGAATAGATGTTGGAGACTGAGGTGCAGAAGGACTGTTACAGAGAGTAGAGGTTGGAGAATGAGGTGCAGAAAGATCGTTGCAGAGAACAGAGTTTTAAGACTGAGGTGCAGAAGGACTGTTGCAGAGAGAACATGATAAAGACTGGGGTGCAGACGGACTGTTGCAGAGTGCAGAGGGTGGAGACTGGGGTGCTGAAGGATCGTTGTAGAGAGCAGAGTTTAGATACTGGGGTGCAGAAGAATTGTTATAGAAAACAGACATTGGAGACTGGTGTGTAGAAGGCCTGTTACGAAGAGGAGAATTTTGATAAGGGGTGCAGAAAGAATGTTAAAGGGGGCAGAGATTGGAGCCTGGGTTGCAGAAGGATCTTACAGAGAGCAGACGTTGGAGACTGAGTTGGAGAAGGACTGTTTAAGAGAGTAGAGGTTGGAGACTGAGATGCAGTAGGATTGTTACATAGAGCATAGTTTGGAGACTGGGGTGCAGAAGGACTGTTGCAGATAGCAGAGTTTGTAGACTGGGTTGTAGATGGACTGTTGCAGGGATGAGCAGTTGGAGACTGGGGTGCTGAAGGACTTTTGCAGAGAGCATAGGTAGGAGACTGAGATCCGAAAGGACTGTTAGAGAGAGCAGAGGTTGGAGACTGGGTGCAGAAGGACTGATACAGAAAGCAGAGGTTGGAGACTGGGTTGCAGAAAAACCGTTACAGAGAGCAGAGGTTAGAGTCTGCAGTACAGAAGGACTGTTACCGATTTCAGAGTTTGGAGGCTGGGGTGGAGAAGGACTGTTTCAGAGAGTAGATGTTGGAGACTGGGGTGCAGAAGAACTGTTGCATTGAACAGATGTTAAAGACTGGGGTGCAGAAGGAATGTTGCAGAGAGCAGAGTTTGGAGACTGAGT